>NC_037672.1:3744025-3800763 GCF_003255815.1 Theropithecus gelada
GGAGAGGGGAGAGGAGGGGTGGGGGGTGAGGAGGTGAGGAGGCGAGGAGTGAGGAGGCGAGGAGGTGAGGAGGTGAGGAGTGAGGAGGTGAGGAGGTGAGGAGTGAGGAGGTGAGGAGTGAGGAGGTGAGGATTGAGGAGGTGAGGAGTGAGGAGGTGAGGAGTGAGGAGGTGAGGAGGTGAGGATTGAGGAGGTGAGGAGGTGAGGAGTGAGAAGGTGAGGAGTGAGGAGGTGAGGAGGTGAGGAGTGAGGAGGTGAGGAGTGAGGAGGTGAGGAGGTGAGGAGTGAGGAGTGAGGAGGTGAGGGGTGAGGAGGTGAGGGGTGAGGAGGTGAGGGGGGAGGAGGTGAGGGGTGAGGAGGTGAGGAGGTGAGGAGTGAGGAGGTGAGGAGGTGAGGAGTGAGGAGGTGAGGAGTGAGGAGGTGAGGATTGAGGAGGTGAGGAGTGAGGAGGTGAGGAGTGAGGAGGTGAGGAGGTGAGGAGTGAGGAGGTGAGGAGGTGAGGAGTGAGGAGGTGAGAAGTGAGGAGTGAGGAGGTGCGGAGTGAGGAGTGAGGAGGTGAGGAGTGAGGAGGTGCGGAGTGAGGAGTGAGGAATGAGGAGGTGAGGAGGTGAGGAGTGAGGAGTGAGGAGGTGAGGAGTGAGGAGGTGAGGAGGTGAGGAGGTGAGGAGTGAGGAGGTGAGGAGTGAGGAGGTGAGAAGCGGAGGAGTGAGGATATAGGGGTGAGGGATGAGGAGTGAGGCACCTGGCAAGGGCTCCCTCAGCATCCATTTCTGTGGGATCCCGGTATCTGATCCTCGCCTTGGCTCTTCCCCTGAAACCCTCAGGCTGCCTGCACAGCAGAGGGACCCCAATCCCTTCCCAATTCTGCCCCTGGCCTGGTGCTGGGATGGCAGGACCTGAGCTTTGTGGCCTCCGAATCCCAGGCCCCATGGACTTTGCCCTACAGTCTGAGCCTAGGTCACCTGGTGCCCTGAAAGGCCTTTCCCCAGGCAGGGCGGATACATGGGTGCCAGACAGGTTCTGATGAGCCCCAGGATCCCTGCTGGCCTAGCCGGGCCTTGCCTGGTGTCCACTGTGGGCGGCCAGAGGGGTCTGGAGTCCTGGGGTGCGGGGCATGGAGCAGAAACGGCCATGATGGAGGGGATGGAGATGTGGGGTTCAGGGATGTTGGAGGGGGCGTGGACTCAGGGCAGCCTGGGCAGGGGTTTTGGGACCCACTCTCCTCCAGACAGCATCTTGAGTCGCCCATTACCTTTGTTAGGAATCCACAGATTCTTTGATTTCACCAGCCGCCACCCCCACCCCCCGCCCCCGCCCCCGCCCCCGCCTCCCCACCCTGCCAAACATCTGCTGTTTAAGAAGAAAGGCTCTGGACTGGATTTCTTGGCCACTTCCTCATCTCGGTGCATTGGAGAGGTGAGGCCAGGCTCAGACCTGATCCAGCTCCCCCGACCCCAGCCCTGCGAACCCTCAGCTCGGCCCCCTCCTCCCACAGCCTTGGGAGTTGCTCTGGGGGGCCTGCTCTTCCCAGGGGTGTCCTGGGGGCCCTGGGGACCTTTGGTGACCTTGTTGAGGGGCCTTCTGCCTGCAGCCACAAGCGTTCCTGCGGGAGCAGCCGACCGGCTCCAAGCCTGGCTGACTGAAATGAGATTCAGAAGGAACTTCATCGCCTCCTGCCCCCCGAGCCCGCTTCCCTCACTCTAAATAATTTAGACAAACACACATCTCTTTCACAGTGGCTGCCCTGAGCCCCTTTTATCAAAATCAGCCCTTTGAACAGTGTTTTCCTAGAACAGGAGGTTGCCACGAGCCGTTGGATTGGGGCGGATGCATCATTCATGACGGGAGACAGCTGCTCCGGCCCCGCCCAGCCCCAGTGGCTGCAGCGACTGAGGGTAAGTCATCTCCGCCTTCTCCTTATCAGCAAGCGTCTCCTGCAGGTCCCGGCGGGCCGCTTGCTCAGTAGACTTATATGCAGTCGGCTTGAGGTTTGGGGGTCCTGGTCCTGCCCTGCAGCAGAACCCCTCATTCTGGGATTTGGGAGCAGTGATTCCAGGCACCCAAAGGCGCCCCGGTGCCTGGAGTTGTGCAGGGGCCTTATTTGGAGAAACGGTCTCTGCAGCTGTAATTAAGGATCTTGAGACGAGGAGGCAACCCTGAATTATCTGGGCGGGACCTGCACCCGGTGACACATCAGGGGAAATTTTTAAATAAGAGAAAATAGGAAGCAAATTTGAGACAGATATAGGAGGAGCAGCCCCGAGGGGAGGCGGTGTGTGCAGGCGGAGGTAGGGACTGGGTGACACGCTCCAGCTGAGGAAGGACCGTGGCCACCGGGAGCTGGAAGAGGCAGGATGGAGCCTCCTCTAGAGCTTTGGAAGGAGCACAGCCCTGCCAGCATCTTCATTTTGGTCTTTGGGCCTCCAAAGACGAATATCAGCCTTTTGAACAATGTTTTCAGAGAACAGGAGGTTGCCACGAGTCATGGCAGAATGAACGTCTGGTGTTTTAAGCCCCCGAGTTGGTTACAGGAGAGCTATCTCATCAGCCTGGCCCACAGGGCTGGTAGCCCCTCTTTCTGGGGAGCAGCGGCTGGCCGGGGCTCGCCTGTGACCAGTGCTGGGGCTCTCTGCCCTCTGCACCCCTGTTGAGCCTGAGCCACAGCCACCATGCCAGCCTTTCCCCAGAAATCCCACCTGGACACACATCTGCACGCCCTCATGTTCTAACCTAAATTTCCAGAACACCAAAGTCAGCCTCAGGCTCACAAATACAGGCAGAATTGGAAAAGAAAAAAAGAAACTTAAATACTTAAAACCAACAGGTAAGATTCCAAAACAAGCCACTGTGAGGCAGGAGAGTGGGGTCTGGAGGCAGAGGGAGCCCGGGGCTGGTTCATGCTGGCTTCCAGGAACTCAGTGTGGCGGGGAGGCCCCCATCTCTCCACACCCAGGATGATGGCAGGGCGGGCAGGAGGGATTGGGGCTGCTCCCTTCGCAGGCGTCACAGATGAACGGTGGAGGGGACCTCTGATGGGTCCCCTCCGGCTGCCAGGACTGGTCATGGGCCACTCCTTCGTCTGCATGGGGTGTGGCCAAGTAACCAATGGGAAACCTCCGGAGGGTATGTGGACTGCAGAGAGTTCTGTGGCCATGCTCTTCAGCCGCTTGCTGAAGCTGGCTCACGCTCTGTGGAGCGCAGTTTTGTTTCAGTAAATCTGTGCTTTCCTTGCTTCACTCTTTTGTTGCTTCATTTCTGCATTTTATCCAGTTCTTTGTTCAAAACACCAAGAACCCGGGCAACTCATGGTAAAGACCCTCCGCTGGTCACAATGGGCCTGCAAAGACGCCTGTGCCTCTCCTGGGTGAGCCCTGGTTTTAGGGTCTCCCAAAGCACACCTAGGCGGGGATTTCAGGCTGAGGCGAGTGGGATCGTAATGGAGGGAACATTTGGTTATTTTGTTACTGGAAATGATTCTGGTGCAGGAGACCCGTTGTTGCCAGCAGCACAGCGGGTGGAAGCCGGACTCTGGAGCTGGGAGGTCAGGTTTGAATCTGCTCTACTGGGCAGTTACCCGAGAGGTGACCAGATGATGGGACTTCTGTGCCTGAGTTTCCGCAGCTGCAAAGTGAGAACCAACCTCAGAGGATGATGCTGAGGATCTGTGAAGGGAGAGGGTTCCTGAGGCCACAGGTGCGTGTCCTGGGCGGGATGCCCAGCCCCTGTGCATACTCTGCTTACGTGGTGATTCTCCGCCAGCACCTCCGAACCCAGCCAGCTGCAGGATTACTGCAGAAGGCCCAACCCTTGTCCTGCTGCAGCTCGGAGCCTCCTGAGGAGACAGACACCCAGACACCACAGGGAAAGTGTGATGTTGGGGACAGGGAAGGAGGGGATATTGGGGGACGGGGGCTTGTGCTGGGGGCATGGCCTGGACTCGGGGTGTAGAACACTGTGGTCCCGTGACTTCCCACTTCCCTGCTCCCCTTCCTGCAAACTCTGTTCCTTTTGTAAACAGGTCCCACACTCCCCACCTCCCACTCTCCCTGGGACCCCCAGTCAGGTCTCCTCCCTGCAGCTCTGCTGGATGGCGAGGGCCACGGGCCCCACGCTGGGCCTGGAGGTTGGCTGGTGGCTCTCCCAACCTTGGAGGTGGGATCGCCCTTTTCCTCAGTCTGTCTGTAGGTTTCCACGTGCCCCTGATCTTTGTGTTGGCCATGCCTGTGCTTCTCATCCTCTCTCCACTGCCCTCACTCCTCCATCTCCTCGCCGCCCCACTTCCTCCACCTGCCCTGGCCACCGTTCTCCCCGACAGCCTGAGTGGGCCTAGAGCTCCAGGTGAACCGTGCACCTACTTGCCTGACACCCTGCTTGGACGCCGAGGAAGCCTCTAGAACTTGATGTTTGGGGCCCAACCGCTCCTCCCCTGAGACCCACTCACGCCCCTTTCCTTGCTGTCTCAAGATGGGACAGTGTTGCGCCCTCAGATGCTTGTCCTCAGACTTCTCACAGCATCGGGTTCATTTGGGGTTTCCTTCTCACCCACGGTTTCGGCAGCTGTCAGTCCTCCACCTGTGTTCTCCAGGGCCCGGTGCCGCCGCGCATAGACCTCGTCCGTGCACCTTCCCCACAGCCATCGCTGCCTTTGTGGGGAACGTCCTTCACCTGCCCGCTGGAGGGCCAGAGGCACCCCTGCTCTGGGCCAGTGGCGGAGGGGAGCAGGAGTGTGAACGCCCCGGCTGCCCTCATCAGTGGGGACACTCCGATGTCCGACCTGCACTGCCCCAGAACTCCCCTGGGGACTGGCTGGCATCCCCCCTCCTGGAGCTCCCTCCCTTCCCACTCCGGCTCATGCTCCCCAGGGGATTGAAGCCACATAGATCCTCACCCTAGGCTAACCTCAGTGCAGGCAGACACCCACTTCAGGGGCCCACTGCATCTCAGGCTCCCCCTACCCTGCACCCCACCACGGCTAGGTGGCCAGGGGGCCCATCTCCATTGCTGTGGATCTGAGGCCTCCGGGGCCTGTCTGTGCTGGTCGTTTTCTTGGTCCTGTGTTACTGAGCATGGGAGTGCTGGCAGGCACCCGAGACTCACAGCATCCTCCTGGCCCTCGTGTCTCTGACGATTTGCTCAGCACCCAGGGCAAGCCGTTTCCTGTCTGCTGGCTGGGAGGTAAAGCCCACCAGAGGCCTGAGAGCAATCTCAGTTCCTAACCTGCAGGGACCACAGCTGTTTTCTGAAGACAGCACTCCTCCCACCAAAACCGGACGCTCCAGGTCGCCTGGCCCAGAGCCGCGGAGGGTGGTCGAACACTCTTTAATGGGTCATTTGAGTAACAGTTCGGGGGCTGCTCTCACCTCCTGCCTGTGGCTCCCAGTGGAGTGTACTGGGAATGGCGCCAGGCATTAGCCATTCACTTAAAGCCTGTGCCCCCTCCCCCAGTAGAATCCAGCTCCAGAGCTGGTCTCCCGCAGGCCCTTCTATTCCTCCATCAGGCCAGCCGTGCCCAGGAATGGGGTGTGGGTTAGGCCCACGAAACCCAGGGACAGAAGCCCAGAACTATACTTCTTTCAGAGTAAATTGAGTTTCTTGGTCAGAAATAGTGATGGATGGGATACCTCGGGAGTGAATAGGCGTTTGCAGGAACACAGAGCGGTGCTGACAACTGAATGGGATTTGGGGAAGGCAATTCACATCTCAAACGTGTATCTCCTCCCACAAGGGCATCTGCGGCTGAAGACAAGAGTCCAGCCTCTCTGTGCGCGTGCGGAGGGAGTGACAGCCCCGGCTTCCTCGCAGCCTTTCCACTGGCCCCTCCGTCACGAGAGGGGGCTGCCGGAATCCACCTGCCAATAGGGCAGCCTGGGACAGTGCCTCGTGGGAGGTCAGCATTGGCCTGCGCTGTCGACAGGTTGGACATACAAGAGTGAGGGCAGCTAGGCTGGCCTTGGTGAGGTGGTGTCCATGCTGTTGGGCCCCACACTATTGCCCTGACCCTTCATACATGACCGTTCAGACGTGTGCCCTCGTATGCACTAAGGCGGCTGCAGAGTGAGGCTGGAAGATATCCACATGAGAGGGCATCTTGTTCAGCTCATCACCGAGACCCCCACTCCTGGGGGTCCAGCCACACACCTCTTCCCAGACTTCCCTTGAAACTCACTCTTTTCAAGTTCTGGAACAGTCATTATAGTTGCACGTCCTTGAGTTCATGTGACCTGGATCCCGGGACATCTTCCCTTCCTAAGAGATAACAGGTGCCTTAACCTAGCGGGAAAGACTTGAGAAGATTGCAATGAAGCTGAAGTTGCCACTTTGCACCCTGCACAGAGAGAGAGACCCCAGGTCTCGTCCTCAGCCACCAGTGCCCTCTGGATTTTACCTGCTGGTATTTTTATCTGAGGCACTGAAAGTCAAAGCAGATAAAAAGATCAGAGCAGAGATCAATGGCGTCAGCAGCAGGTTTAATTAATGGCGGAATTGATACATGGGTCTATGAGCTTTACCCTACAACACACACACACACACGTGTGCCCACATATGCACACACACATATGCACACACATACACATATGTGCACACACACAGGCACACACATAGGCACAGGTGTGCACACACATACTCTCCAACAGAAACAAACCTCCAGCCCATTTAAACAAGAAAAAATGAATTCTAAACCAGCAAACAGAAAGGGAACACGAAAATAGACCTGAAGAGGTTCTAAGTAATTAATCTACACATTCTGATTAACAGGATATTTTCTTGGAAAATGAGAATGATCAAGATCATGTCAAGACTGGAAGAAGAAAACCTGAATATGTAAGGAAGATTTTGAAGAGTTCTCACCACTGCTTCTTCCCGCAGCTTTAGAGTCTGTTGGTTTTTCTAGTGACTTCTTTTAAACATCAGAAGAACTGCTGATACTAGAGCTCTATAAATTTTTTTTCCGGGGGAGAGAAAAAGATGGAAAACTCCCTAATTAATTTTTGTGAAGCTAGGTTCATGTCAAAATCAGTAAAACATGACATACACAGACACACAGACTATAGAACTAGCACCTCATGAATATAGGCGCGGAATCCGATCAAAATACTAGCAGATAAAATCCAGCATCAAGTCAGGGGAAAAGATTAATCTTCTGTAACCAAGGAAAGCTTATTCTAGAAACTCAAAGGTTGTACACTCAGAAAAACAACAAATCACATAAAAGAGTAGGATAAGGAAAATAAATTACAGCTTTATTAGATTCATGCATTTATACATTTATTCCTAAATATTTATCGAGCACTTATTAAATGCCAGATGCTGCTAGATGCTGAAAGATTAAGATAACATTAATTAATTAAATCCAACTCTTTAATTTAAAAACAAATTTTTGCATGCTAGAAAGAGAAGGCTATCTCCTTAATCTGACAAAGAACATGTATCTAAAACAGTTGCCAAATAAAATGTGAGCCTGAAGCATTGCATATGTTTCTACTAAGGTCAGTAACAGGGTGGAGCTGATGTCACAGTGATTATTCCACATGCTTTTGGACTGGTCAGGGTAATCTGACATGAAACCCAAATGCAAGGCATGGGAGTTAGAGAGAGGAATATTATCCATTCCTTACTCCATACAGCTATGCACCAAGAAAGCTGAAACGGGCGAGGCGCAGTGGCTCACGCCTATAATCCCAGCACTTTGGGAGGTCGAGGTAGGCGGATCACGAGGTCAGGAGATAGAGACCATCCTGGGTAACACGGTGAAACCCCATCTCTACTAAAAATGCATAAAATTAGCTGGGCATGGTGGCAGGCGCCTGTAGTCTCAGCTACTTGGGAGGCTGAGGCAGAATAGAGTGAACCTGGGAGGTGGAGTTTGCAGTGAGCCGAGATCACACCACTGCACTCCAGCCTGCGCGACAGAGCAAGACTCTGGCTCGAAGAAAAAAAAAAAAAAGAAGAAGAAAAGAAAGGAAAAGAAAGCTGAAATGGTTCAACTACAACAAAATGTTCTGGAAGTACTGAGCACATGGAGATGGCAGGATGGGACTCCATGGATGCTGGGCAGGTGCAGGTTCTTAGGCCTTAACAGCAAACAGCCTAAAAGATGAATCAAGGCCAAAGCACCACTTATTAGAGGAGCCACGCGAAAGACGGAGGAGTGGTCTAGAAGCCCCAGCGTGGGAGCTGGATGGAGACTGGACTCTTTCCCAGGGGGCCGTAGCAGGCCTAGTCTGTGATCTTCCACATGCAGCCAGGCCACGCGCGGGAGACGCAGAGCATGAGTCCTCAGTGCATTCCGGGGCCACATCTGGTTTTGTTCTGTGACTGCAAAGTGTGCCTGGCAGGGCTGTTGAGGACCCAGCGCCCGCAGGGCCAGGCAGGTGGTGGCATGAGCCGAGAGGCCAGAAGTTCTGGGGGGACTGGACGCCGAAGCCCAGCTGGGGGTGGGGCGGGGTGGGTGGGAGTCTGGCAGGAGTTGGGGGAGGTGTTGAGGTGGAGAGGGGGGTTTGGGGGGCTGCTGCTTCCAGCCGACTGTGCTGAGTGGGTGTAGGTCCTGGGTGGGTTGAGCTCTGGATTTTTTAGGAGAGGCCAGACATTTGGCTGGTTGGTAAAATGCCCTAGTTTTTAAATGTTGATGACGAAGTGAAGTTTAAACCTAACCCTTTCCGGGAGTTGGAGAGAACACAGGACAGGCTCACCTTGCTGGGTTCCGCACCGTTCGGGCGCGGTGAGCTCACCTCTCTGCTTGGTCTCGAGATTGGCAGTTGAGCTGCGTTCGTGTGAATCGTACAGAGCGATCCCCGATTTGTCTCTTCGGCATGTCTTGAGTGACAGAAATGTCTGGTGCTCACGTAACTGACTGCATGGGGTGTCGTTTACAGTTCGGCTTTACGTGCTGTGCCCCCTGCCGCACACTCCAGGACACGGCAGGGGGTCAGGGCAGTCCTGGGATGGGCCCTGGGGACGTGGGTCTGCAGAGGACTGGAGGCCGACTCTCTCTTGGGTGTGAGTGGCTGTGGTGGGCGATGGGAGAGGGGAGGCAGATGTGACCAGCTCCACCTGGGTCCCTAGTCCCCTGAGGGAGGAGGTGCAGGTGACAGGGAGCACGCACCAGTTGGGGAGCACCCCATGGAGGTGTGTGTGAGCCGCCCTCTGAGCCCAGAGCAGGCGCCATGAGAAGGTGGGGCAAGTGTAATCCCTTACAGTGAGTAGGAGTGGCTAGGGGACAAGCAGTGGCAGTGGGGGTAATGGGGGTCTAGGGGGCTGAGAGAGAAAGCTGGTGCAGGTGGGTGCAGCCATCCTGAGATGACCAGACGCCCACCCCCCAGCCCAGGCTCTGCGGCCACAGTCAGACCTCCCTGAAGGCCTCTGTCCATGCGCTGCCCCTTCTGGCTGTGTGACCAGGGATCACTCACCACCAGCCCTCACACCCCACAGTGAGGAGCTGCCCACGTTTGTCAAATTGCACCCAAAGAACAGGAATCGAGGCCACCTAGGTGGCAAGCACTGCTTTAAGGAATATTGAAAATTGTGAAAAATGATCCTGATAGTTTGTGATCCTGACAATTTAAAAAATAAGAATCACACAAGAAACAGGAGCATCAGAGGCTTCTATTACTGGTAGAAGAACACAAGACACGCCTACATGCCCGCTGTGACCTGAGAGCGTCCCCAGAGGCTCTGCCACCACGGGTGCATCGTGGTGGCGATCGTGGGGGGCTCGTTAGGAAGGTGAGTTCCGCCCCTTTTGTTTGGGCTCTTTTTTTTTTTTTTCTTTTTTTGAGATGGAGTCTCACTCAGTTGCCCAGGCTGGAGTGCAGTGGCGTGATCTCTGTTCATTGCAAGCTCCGCCTCCCAGGTTCACGCCATTCTCCTGCCTCAGCCTCCCAAGTAGCTGGGACTACAGGCGCCCGCCGCCACGCCCGGCTAATTTTTTGCATTTTTAGTAGAGGCGGGGTTTCACCATGTTAGCCAGGATGGTCTCGATCTCCTGACCTCGTGATCCGCCTGCCTCGGCCTCCCAAAGTTGTTTGGGTTCTTTCACCCTTGCCACAGGAGGACGCAGCAAAGCCCTCTCCAGAGGCTGCCTCCACCTTGACTTCCCAGCCTCCAGGATCTGCCTCCAGGGACCTTACACACGACCACTCCACATGTGGCCCAAGACCAGTGAAGAGGGAGGTGGCCCCAGGGCCCTGCCATGGGGAGCTGCGGTGTCTTCCAGGCGGGCCGCCCAGCTGAAGGCTGACCCGGAATTGGGAGGCACTGGGCGGCAGTGAATTCCAGGCCCACCGCCACCCAGCCTCACAGCTGCAGTGGCCCGAGACTCCTGCTCACTGGCTGCAGCCAGTTTCCTGCAGGTCGGGCTTGGGGGCCTTGGCTGTATCTTTCTTCTTCGGATGCCCAGGGCCCGTGGCAGGGGTCCATGCTTCAGCGTCAACTGTTAAATAATCATAAGGAAACTTCCGACTCCATTGTGGGGAAAATGGAGCTTCCAAAGACAAGGAGATGAGCCAGGCCCTGCGGTATGGGTCGCAGGCTTCTTTCCTGCAGAATAGCTTGCACTAGGCCGATTACGCCTCACAATAATAAAGAAACAGGTGTTTCCGACCCACTTGAAAAATAATTTGAATAGCTGAATGACATGAATATTTCCATGCTGCCTCCCATGTAAGGAACCTGCCTGCCTTATCTCCAGGGCGCTGAGCCCTGCCCATGTCAGCATCACCCCAGGAGAGGGGATTCTTGGGCGCCCACAGCCACATCCCAGGGTTTGGCATAGTGGATGAGGTCACTTTGTTTCTGCATGGCCTCCTAAAATGATGCTCCCCATCTTATAAAATGCTTTGATGGTTGAGTGAATTATGCTGAGAGTATCCAGCATGCCACAGCCACTTGGCAAATGCCATTCGAAGGCTTAGGCTCACCTGCGGTCAGCTGCAGGGCTATGGGAGTGGGATGTTCATCTGCCCAGACCAGCGCTGTGTCATTCATATGCCTCTGGCTGAGCGGAAGAGTCCCTGCAGGTCCCTGCCTCACGGCCCTTGCTGTTGTTAGATGTCTTACCTTTGGCTACCTGGCAGGCCCCACAGGATACCTCATTGTGGTATTAATTTGCAATTCTTAGTTTCCATAAGGGTTGAGGTAACAATGGGTGAGTGTTTAGCTGTCATTTGTATTTCTTCTTCTGTGCAACCCTGTTTCTGTCTTTCTGGGCTTTTCTACTGTGTCACTGTTAATTTCTTGAGAACGCTTTTTTTTTTTTTTTTTTTTTTTGGACATAGTCTTACTCTGTCACCCAGGCTGGAGTGCAGTGGTATGATCTCGGCTCACTACAAGCTCCGCCTCGCAGGTTCACACTATTCTCCTGCCTCTGCCTCCCAAGTAGCTGGGACTACAGGCACCCGCACCATGCCTGGCTAATTTTTTTGTATTTTTAGTAGAGACGGGGTTTCACCGTGTGAGCCAGGATGGTCTCGATCTCCTGACCTCGTGATCTGCCTGCCTCGGCCTCCCAAAGTGCTGGGATTACAGGCGTGAGCCGCCGTGCCCGGCCCATATTGGAGATGGGGAGAGGGGTGGGAAGTTAATAATTTTTAAATTTTATAATTTTTGTACAATTATATATAATTTCATGTTTTAAAATTTTATGATTTACATACAATAAAATGCACTGCTTTTAAGTCTACCATTTGGTGAGTTTGGTTAGGTTTATGCACCTGCAGAGCCACCCTGCAGTCAAGATATGCAGCATTTCTGTCACCCCAGAAGCCTCTGCATCCCTTCCCTGTCCGTCCTCCCCTAGCCTCAGGCACATGCTCTGGGTCACCCAGATTAGAATTATCCTTCTGGGATTTTCTCTACACAGACCCATGCAGTATGCACGCTTTGGTGCCTGGCTCCTTTGACCAGCATGCTTTTAGGATCCATCTGGGTCTGTGTACAGGGAGTTCCCCGTTTCCACTGCCGACTAGGACTCCATTGTATGGAGAGACCACGTTGCTTTGGTTATTCACCTGTTGATAGACATTTGGGCTGTGCCCAGTTTGGGACTATTGTGAATAAAAAGCATTTGTGCACAAGTCTTTGCATAGACATGTTCTGGATTGTATAGTATATTAGTCCATTCTCACACTGCTATAAAGAACTGCCTGGGACTGGGTAGTTTATGAAGAAAGGAGGTTTAATTGACTCACAGTTCTATAGGCTGTATAGGAGGCATGGCTGAGGAGGCCTCAGGAAGCTTACAGTCACAGTGAAAGGGCAAAGTGGAAACTGGCACGTCTTCACATGGCAACAGGAGAGAAACAGAGAGAAGAGGGGAGTGCTACACACTTTTAAACAACCAGATCTCTTGCAGACTCACTAGCACCAGAACAACAAGGGGGAAATCCACCCCCATGATTCAATCGTCTCCCACCAGGTTCCTCCCCCAACGTTGGGTATTACAATTCAAGATGAGATTTGGGTGGGGATACAGAGCCAAACCACGTCATATAGTAATGTTGTAAGAAACCGTGAGCCTGTTTTCCAAGGAGATTGTCCTGTTTCACGTTCCTGCAGTCAATGCTGGAGAGTTCTAGGTGTCCCACGTGCTGCCCCATGCTGGGCGTCGTCGGTCTCTTTAGCCTTAGCCATCCAGAGGATGTGCAGATGTGTCTCAATGTGGTCCTCATTCATATTCCTGGATCACCCATGATGTTAAGCCTCCTTCCACGTGTTTATTACTCATTTGCGTCTTCTCTTTCGTGAAGTTTCTGTTCCGATCTCTTGCTTATTTTAAAGTTTTTTGCTTTCTTATGATTGAGTTGTGTGTATTATTGGGTTGAATTTCTTCACACATTCCGAAAGCAAGTCCTTCGTCAGACGTATGTATTGCAAATGTTTTTTTCATAGTCTCTAGCTTGTCTTTTCACTTTCTTAGTGGGATTTTTCAAAGATCAGAAATTTTATTATTTTACTGAAGCCCAATTAACTTTGTCTTTTATGGTTTGTGTTTTACATGTTTGATCTCATAAATCTTTGCTTAACTAAGATGTCACAAAGCTTTTCTCCTGTGTAATCTCCTAGAAGTTTTATAGGTTTAAGTCTTAAACTTAGGTCTAATGATCTATTTCATGTTAATTTTGTTCTGATGGTCTATTTAATGTTAATTTTGTATATGGTGTGAAGATTAAAGTTCACTTTTTTCTTTTCCATATAGATGTTAAATGCGTTTCAGCACTTTTTAAGAAGACTCTATTTTTTCCCTATTGAATTACGTTGGTATGTTTCTTGAAAATCAATGAACCATACATTTGTGGATTTACCTCTGGACTATATGCTGTTTTATTAAACTATATGTTTATCATCACACCAATACCATACCATCTGGCTTACTGTAACTTTATGATGTATTGAAATCAGGTTGAGTTAGTCTTTCAAACATGTTCTTCTTCATCAGCATGACTTTAACCATTTGATGTTTTTTGTACTTCCACATAATTTTTATTATCAATTTGTCCACTTCTATTTTTAAAAAGCTGCCTGCGATTGCATTAAATCAATAGATTAATTTTGAGGACATCTTCATAACAATGGATCTTCTCACCCGTAAACTCAATATATCTCTCCATTTATTTGGGTCTTTAATTTATCTCAGAAATGCTTTGTAGTTTTCAACCTACAAATTTTGTGCATATTTTATTAAATGTATCCTTAAGTACTTTACTTTTTCACTTTCTAATACTTTTGAAAGTATTTTTTTCCATTGTGAATGGTATTTTAAAACTTCAGTCTCTAATTTTAAGTTGCTAGTATATAGGATGACAATACACCTCCATATCCTGTGACTATGCTAAACTCATGTGCTGGTTCTAGACGTTTTATTCATGTATTTTCTTTATTGCACTGGCTAGGACCTTCAGGGGTGAAGGTAGAATCCTTGCTTTGGAGAAGCCATTTCTTCTTTCACCATGAGGTATGATACGATCTGCAGGTTTGTTTTTCCCAGACGCCTCTTATCAGGTGAAGCAGATGCTATGCATTCCTAGTTTAATGAGAGCATTTTTAATGAACGGCTGTTGATGTTTGTCATATGCATTTGTTTTCAGGCATCTATTGAGACGATCTTATTTCTTTTTTTAGTCTGTTGATATCATGAGTTATGTAGAATGATTTTCAGTGTTGAGCTAACCTTGCATTCTTGGAAGAAATCCACGTAATCATGAAGTTTTATCATACATACCTCATCACTTATACTGGATTCCATTTGGTAATATTCTGTTAAGAAGTTTTATACTTGCGTTCATGAAGGATACCAGTCTGTAGTTTTCTTTCCTTATAATGTCCTTGCCTGGTTTTGGTGCCAGGTATCATAAAATGAGTTGGGAAGTGTTTTCCCTACCTCTCTTTTTCTGAAGAAGTTTGTGCAGGGTTGTTATTATTTCTTTTAAAGTGTTTGTCAGTATTCTCAAGGGAGTTTTCTTTGTGGACGCATGTTTAATTAAATTCAACTTCTTTAATTAATATGTACTATTTAAAGTAAGTTTTATTTTATAATAGTTTTAGATAACAGAAAAATTGCAAAGATAGTATAAGAAGTTTTCATAAACCCCACAATCATCTTCCCCTATTACTAGCATCTTATATTAGTATATGATGTATGTCAAAATTAATGAACCAATATTTATATGTTATTATGAACTAAAGTCCATATTTTATTCAGATGTTCTTAGTTTTTACCTAAAGCCTTTTGTTTTTCGCTAGAATCCCATTCAGAATCCCATATTACTTTTAGTTGTCATGCTATACTCTTGTGACAATTCCTTAAACTTTCTTTCTTTTGAAGAGCTTGATGAGTTTAAGGAATGCTGATGAAACATTTTGTAAAATGTCCCTTAATTGGGATGTATTTGATGTTTTTCTCATTGCTAAACAGTGTCTATGGGTTTGGGGAGGAATACCACAG
Source organism: Theropithecus gelada (assembly GCF_003255815.1). Lineage (NCBI taxonomy): Eukaryota > Metazoa > Chordata > Mammalia > Primates > Cercopithecidae > Theropithecus > Theropithecus gelada. The sequence goes on from NC_037672.1 coordinate 3,758,964, forward strand.
TTGTGAGATGCTCTTCTCATCCGTGGTTCAAGGGTTCACAGTGTCATCAGAGCTCATCACTGCTGACGTTGACCTCGGTCACCAAAAAATTGCCCCTCCCGCTTCCATACCCTGCTCTCTGGCAGGAAGTCCCTGTGCACAGCTCACAGTTAAGGAGCGGGGAGTCATGCTCCCCTCCTGAGGGCAGAATAGCTCCACAGCTTATTTGGAATCCTGCCTGGAGATTTGCTCTTCTCTCCCAGAATCTGATCATTTATTCCTATCAGTGTAAACTCATGGCTACTGGGTAGTGCCTTATTTTGTTGTTGAAATTTTTCTAGTGTAGACCATTGGAAGCTCTTTCACTTGGCTCCTGTGTTCCTTTGACACAGCCTCAGTTGTGTGTGTGCACATGTGTGTGCATGCAGTCCTTTTCTGAGCACTTTCTCAGTTTCTAGCACTACAAGCTGCTCCAAAGTCATCTTGTATCATTCTTTTCACAGGCCTAGAATCACCCATTTCCCTGAGGAACCCTGGTTCTTTCCATTGGAGAGCAGTATTAGAAACCAAGAACGGGACCTGCTGTCACTGAGGAGTCCTTGCTTCTCAGCCCTCTCAGCTGACAGAGCAAGGAAATATACATGTGTAGGAACCTGTGTATATACACGTATTTATACATATTTCTATATGTAACCCCATGTATCTACATGAAGCTGGACATGAGTTCACATTGATGTCTGTTCCGAAGCAATTATCACATGGATCATTCTAGCCTCCTCCCCTTGCTTATCTGTAACCTCTTACCCCATCAGAGAGAAATCTGGCTCCCACTATCTGTTATCCATTACCAAATTGTGCAGTTCCTATATCCATGCTTAGTCCATTTTGATAAACTGTCTTTCAACTCTTGTATTTCATCAAAGCTGCTCAACTCATTGACATGAAGTTGTTCATTATATTTCCTTCTTATGTGCTTCTTGTCTGTAGGGTCTGTAGTAATGTCTCTTTCATTCATGATATTGACAATTAGTATCCTCTCTTTGTTTCTAGATTGAGTGCAAATACAGATTAGGTGGAGAGTTGAATGTCTCCAGGGTTGGGGTGTTATACCTGAGTGTGCTAAAATGAGAGAGAAGTAAGATGATTGAAGGTGTACGTATGTGTGTTTGTGTGAGGGAATGAGGGCATAAAGGGGGTGATGGCCAGTAATGGTGCATGAGGGAAATGAGGGTGTGAAGGGGGTGAGGGCCAATAAAGGGGTGATGGGCATAAAGGATTGTGAGTCCCAGGACAGTCATGTTGCTGGGGTGGGTACTTGCTGGGATGAGATGGAAAGAAGTGAGGCTGCAAGTCTTGAAAGTAAGAATCTGTAGGGTGTGCCTTTAATGGCAATGAGAAAATCTAAGGGATTTTCAGGGTGATGAGATACTGAAAGGGTGAATGGCTGTATCAGAAGGTCTAGGAATCAGTGGTTCAGCTGGTGCTGAGCTAGAATGTCTGCTCTGGGCACCATCCACAGAGATACACAGGACGCATGTGACCATCCAAACCCTGGTGGGGATGGAGAAAGGGCTGGGTCTCATGTGGTTTGGACCTTAACTTCGCCATTTACCAGGAGAGTGACCTCAGGCAAGTTTTTAAATTTATCTGAGTTTCAGCTTCTTTATCTGTAAATTAGGATCAAAATGTTCACCTCATAGGGTTCTTGGACTTATTAAATGAGGTACAATACCTTGTGTGGTGCCTGGCACAGAGTAAGGACTCAAAATAGGCCAGGCACAGTGGCTCACACCTGTAATCCTAGCACTTTGGGAGGCTGAAGTAAGAGGATTGCTTAAGCCCAGAAGTTTAACACCAGCCTGGGCAACACAGTGAGACCCTGTCTCTACAAATAATAATGAAAATTAGCCATGTGTGTTGGCGTGTGCCTGTAGTCACAGCTACTGAGGGGGCTGAGGTGGGAGGATTGCTTGAGCCCAGGGGGTTGAAGCTGCAGTGAGCTGTGACCATCCCACTGCACTCCAGCTGGGTCAGTATAGTGAGACCTCGCCTCCCCACAAAAACCCAAAAAAACTAAACAAACAAACAAACAAAAAAACTAAACAAAGAAAGGGACTCAAAATATTTGAATCCCTCAGTAACAATAATTTAGAACTTTTTGATGTGTTTCCTTCCTGTCTTCTATTGGTGTCCGTTTTCATGGTAGGCTTGGTACGTCATTTTTCAACAATTTTCCTCCACTCATGATCTCGTTGCATGGCACTGCTATCTGATGAAACACTACACAGCCGTGCTTTAGTGTTTGTATCTGTTTCATCCCATCAGGGAGAAATCTGCCTGCTGTTACAAGGTGCCACAAACCGCGTGGCTAAAACAACAGCAATTTAATGTCTCACAGTTCTGGAGGCTGAAATGAAGGTGTCAGTGGAGCTTCCCCCGGGACTCTAAGTAGAATCCTTCCATGGTGGTGACCTCGTCCATCCTCCGTGCTCCTTGGCTTACAGCTCTGTCACTCTAACCCCTGCCTCCACCTTCCCATGGCCGTCATAGGATTGAAGGTGTGTGTGTGTGTGTGTGTGTGTGTGTGCACGCAACCTTCTTCCTCTGTCTCTCTTTCTGAATCTTCCCACTGACAAGGACGCCAGGTATATTGGGTTAGGGGCTACCTCACTCCAGCATGACCATCACCAACTGAACTAGTGGCATCCACAGCAACCCTGTTTCCAAATCAGGTCACATTCTGAGGTCTGTGAGGGAGGGGTCAGCAGGTCAACATATGTTTTTGGGGAACACAATTCAACCCATGAGGGTATTCCACCAAAAGCAGAAATAAAAATAGGAGTGATGATAGACAGCGTAAGGTTGGCAGCATGTTGATGATTGTCGAAGTGGGGTAGGCACCTGGAAAAATTCCGTAATAACTTGGATTTTCGTGCTTTTAACGGACATTTAATCGACCGGAAAATGTTAAGTGCAAAAGGTAATATACAAAACTGTGCATACTATGGAAGCCTGTGTGGAAGAAATAACCCCAAAACGTGCATGGCAGTTTTCTCTAGGCAGTTTGGGGGCCTGTGGTTTTCTTCTGTTCACTTTTCTGTATTTTTGCAAAATTCTCATATTGGACATAGAGTGTTTGTACACTCGTCAAATAATTTTGTTTTTAAAAAATTCAAACTGCCTCTCTGCTCATCCATTTCTGTATCATTCATCAGACAGACCCCTCCTGGGTGCCACACTTGCCCTGACCGGGTGCACCGTCCCAGCAGGGGGGCCGGCCACACCCACGCCATGACAACAGAAATCTCTGCCAAATCTCAGTGAGCCACAGTGGATCCAAGTGGCTGTGGTGGAGGCTGGAGAAGATGGCCCTCTTTAGGGTATTTGAAATTATTAATGGTTTTGATAAAAACCAACCCAGGAACCTCCAACAGGCCTGGTGGGAGAGTAATGAGAGGGCCCGGGAGGGCTCGCCAGGCTGGGAAGGAGATGGAGGCAGACACGGAGCCATGGGCACAGCAAATGTGACCCACTGAGCTCCTCTCCCTGGGGGAGGCAGAAGGGCCCGGGTGCCAGGCAGAAGGCAGCAGAGCTGCTGCAGGGACCCATGGGAGGTGAAGGGCTGCTCAGGGCGCTGGAAGCACTGAGGAGCAGAGGGGAGAGGGCTGGGGGCCTGGGGAGCACCGGGCAGTGAGTGCCAACACTCCTAAGTACTGATGCCCTTGGTGCCAGGCAGGAGCCCTGGAAGGGGAGGTGTGGGGCCTGGGGTGGGCCCAGCCTGCAGCCTGCTCCTGGCTGTGGTGGCCACTTCCTGTGCCTCTGGGCACCCCTGCTTTCCCCCGCTGTGACTGGGTTGATGGAGCCTGTCTCCTGCAGCTCCTGTGAGGATAGAAGCTGCTGTACTTGGGATGGGCCAGGCAACCCCAATACAGAGGGAGGACTCAGTGAAGATGAAGATGGTGGTGAAGGCAACGACGATGAAGCTGAAAATGCTGCTGCTGCTGAAAAGAGGATAAGAGTGATGATGATGCTGGGAGGAGGAGTGGAGGGGGAGGGGGAGGGGGAGGTGGGAGAGGAAAAGGGGGAGGAGTGGGGAGGGGAAGGAGGAGGGGAAAGAGTGGAGGGGGAGGAAGGGAGGGGGAGGAGAAGGGGGAGAGGAAGGAGGAGGGAGAGCAGGATAGGATGGTAGCACTGATGAACAGGATGCTGGGGCTGGGCCAGGTTTCCTGGGTCCGTGCCCCACCCAGGAGGGCAGATGGGCAGGCCGACAGGCGGATGGATGGGCAGGTGACAGGTGGGCAGTCTGTACTAGGTTTTGGGGGAAATTTCCAGAAGGTGCCTCATAGGAGGCGCTGCTCCTTGCAGACTGGGCAGATGGGTTGGGGTGAGCTGCATTTTGATTGGGTTGAGTTAAAATTAATGGAAATAAATTTGGATCTGTATTGAGCTGGATCTGGACTGAATTGAAATGAAATAAACTGAACTAAATTAAATTTGAGGTGAGCTGGCCTGAGCCAGGCGGGATGGATTTGCTGAAATGGGAGCCTCAGAGTTGAGTTTGGAATCTGAGAACGTTCCAGCCCTTAGTGACCCTCAGCTGTGTGGGACTCACCCTTCCTGACGCGATGGCCCTGGGGGCAATTGTTGTGCTGGTGGGGTTTGCTGCCAGCCGCACCTCTGTCCCCTCCCTAGCACCCTCCTGCCCACCTTCAGTGAGCCATGGACCCGTCCACCTTCAGTGAGCCGTGGACCCGTCCACCTTCAGTGAGCCGTGGAAGTGGCAAGGCCCCGACACGTGGCCGTGGTAGGTGTAGGGTCTGTGTGCCTGCATGCGGATGTGTGGGGCTGTGCGGGGTGTGTGGGGGGTTGTGCCTCCATGTGGAAGAGGCACTTGTGAGCAGGCGTGCCTGTCTGCATGCCAGCAGGGGCTAGGAACCCCTTCTTCTGAGGGATGAGTACCAGGGCCTCTGCATTTTGGAGGCAAACCACAGCTTCTCTCCCTTCTGGCCCTGGTCTATGAGCCCCTGTTTACCCAGGGCCAGGCTCTCTCAGCGAATCCTTTAAGAGGGTGGATCCTCCTAGGGGAGCCTCTGAAGGCGGTTGCCAAGTCCACCCTGTGTGCTGTAGGTGCTCCCCACAGCCAGCAGGTGCATGAATCCCTCACAGATGGGGAGGGAGCTCACTGCTTCTCAGAGCCCAGACCGGCTGCCTGCCACTGCCCTGCACTGGCTGTAGTTCAGCTCCAAGACTGGTGTGGAGCCCGTCCTTACCCTGGACAGCTCCTGCACGTGATGGGGCTCCACCGTGGGCAGGCTGCAGGGGCTCAGGAGATGCCAGCTCTGCCCTGCTCCCTCCCGGCTGGTGCCCTGGGCCTTGGCAGCCACAGAGGGCAGAGTCCTGGCTGTCTTACCCGGCTGGGCCAGGAAGCTGTCACCTGGCTCCACATCCAGCCCACGTCCTCCTTGGAAAACAAGGCTGGAGGATGCTGGTGTGGTCCTCCCGGGGGCCTGAGAAGAAGGAGCCAGGCAGGCGGGGTGAGCACTTGGGAAACAAGAGCCATCCCTGCTGTTGCTGGGGTCACCCCCTCCTGCCCTCTATGAGCCTCCTGCCCCAGCCCCTCCCACGGAGGGCCCAGGAGGCTTCATCTCCAGGCAGCAGCAGCTGCTTTGATCATGGGGTCTTTTCAGGAATAGGAGGATCGGGGCTCCACTGCAAGGGGCTGTGTGGGGGAGGCTGGGTCCTGGCCCTCTTTTCGCCTTAGTGTGCGCCCCTGTCCCAGGTCAACCTGGAGCCCCACCGTCCCCTCCAGAAGCGAGTCGCAGTTCCAGGTTGCTATAGAAACAGGCAAGCTCTGGTGTTAGCAGCCTCAGCAACCCTGGTTCCTCCCGCACCACTGCCTTTGTGCCTGCCGGAGTTCTTGGTAGGTTCCCTGGGGGAAGGGAGGTAACAAGTAACACAAATCAGCACCTGTGGGGCACTCTCAGCTCCCTTCAACTCAGACCACCTGCTGGTATTTGCATGATTAGTAGGCCCACTTGCAGATGACAGAACGGGCCTGGAGACGGAGAGCCACCTGCTCAGCTGCATAACTCCTGAAAGCAGGCAGCGCTGCTCCAGAGCGGACCTCCAGGCTGGCCTCAGTCTCCCTTGGCCACGATCCCATGGCCCCCAGGCCTCAGGGGCTCTGAGGTGCTTGGTGTTTGGGCTGCAGGAGATGCTCCTGCTCTGTGACCCCCTCCCACAGCCCAGACTGGCTGTGTCACTCTGGGTGAACCTCTCCCAAGCTGGGCCTCAGTTTCTCCACCCAAAAAATAAGAGGTTGCCCATAGGACGGGATGGCACCCGTTACAATGCCCAGGTCCCTTCCGGGAACCCCCCATTTGGGTGCCCAGCACTCTTCCTTTTCCCTCCTCCTGCATCTGCTTCTGCTCCCATCTCTCCCTGTGGGGTGACCCTCCTTCCGCTAAGGCCAGCAGCATCCTTGGTCCAGCCTCCTGGAGGGAGCTCAGCGCTGACTCCAGGGGCAGGGGCTGCTGGGGAAAGGGTGGGGAGTGCAGAGCCGAGGCCTCCACAGGGGCTTCCGCGCAGGGCCTGCCCCAGGTCAGGGGAGCAGCCCTCGGTGCTGGCCAAGATCAGGGGGCCCAGCCGTCCCTGTGCGGCAGGCCTGGGCCACGCAGAGAGGCCGCACCCCACGCTGGCGCTCTAGTCTGTGCCTTCCCTTGGAGTCCCTGAGTTCTGACTCCAGCTCCCCACCCCGTGCTTCGCAAGGGGGGCTCCAAGGAGAGGGAGGAGTGGTGGGCAGGAGGAGCACGTGATGCCGTCACGGTGGGGGTGGGACAATTGTCACAACCATAGAAGGTGCCACACAGACGGGGAGCCCTCGTGCCGACCGTGGGCTTCAGCTAATGGCGACGCATCCATATGGCCCCTCAGTGCAGCAGACGCCCCCACCGCGCCAGCACACGCGGCACCCGCAGAGCCTGTGGGGGCAGGAGGTGTGCGGAGCTCCGTGCTGTGCTTCAGGCCCAGTTTCGCTGTGACCTAAAACTGCTCTAAACGCTGAAGTCCATTAATTGAGAGAGAGGGAGGGAGGGAGGGAGGGTGAGTGGCAGGACAGCAGTGAGGGTGCGGGTGGCTCTGGAGGAGGGTGGCTGACCCTGGAACCTGTCCCCATCCCAAGGCCATTTGCAGCTTGTCCCAGAGAGAAGCACAGAATGGCACGGTAGCAGCAGAGATGGGGGCAGGGTGGGGGCAGAAGCCTTCTGGAACATTCAGCCCAGGGCTCCGGACCCCTCAGGCCTCCAGAGGCCCCATCTGGCACCATGGGAAGAAGATGGTGGGGAGGGGAAGTTAGGAGTTCTGCTTGTCGGTGTGGGGGGCTTTCTTCAGCTAATGGGGGTGAGGTCTGGGGTGGGGGCTTCAGGGAGAGCTCCCCGTCACTGTAAGTCACTGTAAGGGATGTTGGGGCCTGGCTGGGTTCTCTCAGTACCAGGCACGTCCCCACCAAGAATCAAACTGCCGCCTGAGACTGGAGAGGAGGGCCGCCACGCCAACTCCACGGGAAGACAGGCCACGGGCTGGGCCCCATCCTTCGGAATCTCCCAGGACTCTCCTGCCTCCCTGGGACCAGCTAAGGACAGGAGCCGCTGCCAGAGCCATTACCGGCGGGCGCGGTGTGCAGGGACAAAGGCACTGATGATTTCAGGTTTCTGTAAATGCAGTGAGGAACTCAGAGGAAGTGGGCTGAATTTTTCTCTAATCTGTGATTCTGTCAACTTCATTTTTTTCCCCTCTTCCCTGTAATTATCCTGTCGGTGGGTGAAAATAAACTCCTGCAAGGAGACAGCCTCCCAGAAGGCGGGATGCGGAGCTGTGGGAGGCCAGGCAGCAGGTGGTGGGAAGCCATGGCTCGCGGCTTCCTGGGCTTCTTCATACCCTCTGTGGTTTGTAAGCAACTCATAGAGTGACCTATTGTCGTGGCTTACCCAGGACTGTCCTGGTTTTAGCACAGGAAGTCCCATGTCCCAGGAAACTCCCCTAGTCCCAGGCGAATGGGGAGGGTGGCCCCCTACGCACAGGCTCCTGAGGGGGTCTGGGCTTCCCAGGACAGCTGCCTGGGACCCCACGCCCTGTGTCCGCCTCCTCCGGGCACCCCCACCACAAGCGCACCAGCCTCATGTGACTGGCACTCTTTCCACCTCCCTTCCCTGCAATTCCAGGGCCTCACCTCAACCTCTTCCCTGGGGATGTCCACATGGACTCCCTTCCCTAAGGTCCACGCTGGGTGTCCCCCGAGCACCACACACTCAACCAATGACCCTCTGAGCCCCCAGTGTCCCCAGCTGCTAGTCTGCTGGATGGCAAGTGAGTTACACCTTCTGCTTTGGTTTTCCCATTTGTAAAGTGGGCATCATGGTGAAATCCAGCGGTGGGGGTTTTGGAGGGGTTCAGCTAACAAGTAAATGTAAGGTACGTAGACCCAGCGCTTGCTACGAACAGACAGCAGTAAAGATCGCTATTTCTATCACCTCTGCACGTCAAAAGCCACTTACTTCCCATAACCACTTAGAGAAAGATTATTAGTGGAATCTGCATTTTACAGACGAGGCACAGAGACACGAAGGAACTTGCTGGGAGGACCGGGCCAGTCAGTGCCCACGGCCAGCGCTGCCTCCAGCCCTGCGGACTGTGAAGCCAGGATGCCCCTCCGCTCCGGCACCTCTCATGTGGGCGTATAATCATCTTGATCATCATTTCTGGCAGATCAAAAACCCAGCACAACCCCACATTGAAGCTCTCAGAAATGTCTCCTAATAGTGCTGATTAAAGAAACAGACATGAGCAGATTAGAACCAGAGAGAATTTATTTTGCTGGGTAGCAGTTAAGCTGTCTCTGTATTATTTAGCTCTTCAAACAAGGAACTCTGCTTTGGAGAAAATATTAATTATTTCTCTTTTTCCTGGCTGGACTCTTAATTGCTATTGTGCGTGGGTGGAGTGGGAGCCTCCTGAGGTGAGGGAGGGAGACTTTTCTCCCGTAAATAAGTCGAATTGCCCTGGTGTTATGATCTCTGCCCCAGGTGTGAAGATGTCCAATCACATGACCTTCTTGGTGGGGAAGCCCCCTTTCTCCAACCTAAAGCTCCAAGTTGGCAGGTGCCGACTAGGGGACGAAACACGTGGTCCCTCTGCTATAAATGTCCAACCAGCTCTCCGGGGCTGCCCTGTCTCTCCACGGTGTTTAGCAGCCAGCGGGCTGCAGCCCCAGTGTCGGTGACTGTGATGTCCACAGGACAGTCCTCCTGGCATTCCTTGACCATCCCTCATCCAGAGATGTGTCCTCCATCCTAAGTCAGTATCTCACTGACTCCCAGGACACCACTGTAACTGTTGGGGTTCTCAGCCTATGTTTCAGGGAGCACCACTGAGTCCCCACCTCCCAGCTCTATAGCATGTCCTGGTCCCCCACTTCAAGGTGAATGCCCCCGACCCCCCAGCTTCTCACTGTCTCCTCCTTGGCTCAGACTCCCAGTCGGTCACCTCTCCCTGCACTCACTGGCCTCTCCCTCACCCCTCTCACTTTGCTGAGCTAGCTGAACTCCAAACCTGGCAAAACCACCCATCCTCTGCCCCTGCTCCCTCACGCCTTGGGCCTCCAGCCTCATTTCCTGGTCCATTTACTCTGTGTGCAGCATGAACACCCCGATGCCTCTCCCTCTCTCCCAGTCTCAGCACCTCCGCTGGACCCGGCGGGAGGGCACATTCAGAGTGGGTCACTTGAACGTGAGAAGAGCATCGAACAGGGTATTCACAAAGCTGTGGGCAGAGCAGGGAGCCCCAGGGATGAAGCCCCAGTGCCCCGGGGCTGCTGGCGGAAAGGGAGCAGTCAGGTGGGAGGAAAAGGGGAGGGGGCAGGAAGGAGGGTCCTGGAGGAAGCGCTGCTTATGGGAGGAGCCGCCGGGCACTGGGAGGGCACTGGAAGGACCCAACCCACCCTACTTGGGGGTGCCTCCCTTCTCCAGATCCAGCCACAGGTGTGGGCAAGGGAGCAGCTGGGTCAGAGTGGGATGGGGAAGGCTGGGGAAGGCATTCAGCCCTGCTAACCATCCTCCCCACCACGCCACCACACTTCTGCCTCTGCTGCAGCCCTCTGCACTGTGCCCCCACCCTGGTCCCCCACCCGCTGGGCTTGCCCCTCTCTGCTGCACCCTTGGACTTTCCTCTCTCCCAGACCTTTCTCCTCCCCAGACAAGCTGTCGGTGCTTTCATCTCCGAAACCCTGTCCCACCTGGCCACCGCACTGCACAGCAGACACCCCAGGGAGTGCAAGGCAGGGACCTAAGCAGGTGTTCGTCCACGCAATTCACAGCAGCACCACTCACCGTAACCACAGGGGAGAAACGATTCGTGGCTCTCAGCAGGTGAGCGGACTGAGAAACATTGCCTATCTGTGCGGCGGGACGGCAGCCACCACCAGGAAGGAAATCCGCCCGCTGCAGAAGGGACAGCAGGGAGGGGTGGCAGTCACCTCCAGGAAGGAAATCCGCTCACTGCAGCAGGGACAGCAGGGAGGGGTGGCGGCCACCACCAGGTAGAAACCTGCCCGCTGCAGCAGGGACAGCAGGGACAGCAGGGAGGGACGGTGGCCACCTCCAGGTAGAAACCTGCCCGCTGCAGCAGGGACAGCAGGGAGGGGTGGCGGCCACCACCAGGTAGAAACCTGCCCGCTGCAGCAGGGACAGCAGGGACAGAAGGGAGGGACGGCGGCCACCTCCAGGTAGAAATCCTCCCGCTGCAGCAAGGACAGCAGGGAGGGACGGCGGCCACCTCCAGGAAGGAAATTCAACCCCTTCTCCCTGCGGCAGGGAGGGAGCCTGAGGCCCTGCGCTGAGTGAGAGGAGACGTCACAAAAGGCCGCATGTCACAGATTCCGCCTCCATGAAAGGTCCAGAACAGGGGAATCCACAGTCAGAAAGCAGATTGGTGGTTGCCAGAGGCTGCGGGGAGATGGGGCGTGACTGCTTGATGGGGATGGGGTCTCCTTCTGGGGAGAAGAAAATGCTTCAGAACAGAATAGAGGTGGGAGTTGCCCACCCTTTGAATGCACTAAATGCCACCGACTTGTACACCAGAAAATTGTTCGTATTACATTATGGGGAATCTTACATTGTTCGTATTACATTGAGGGGAATTTCCCCTCAATCAAAAGATAAAACCAAATGGGAGCCACTGTGGTCACCTGGTGCCTTTGTCAGCAGCCCTCCCGTCCGTGGCTCTTGAGAACAGCTCTTTCAAGGCAGCTGTTTCCCTGGGCTCCGTTCCTCGGGCCCTCCTCCCTCCCCTGCAGCTGACCACCCTGGTCCTGACCCGAGGACCTCCCATCTCCACGCCTGGCTAAACCCGGTCCCTGTCGGGCCTGAGCCCCAGCAGGTCCAAGCCCTTCTTCTGTGTGCCTGACTTCGCCCTCCAAGTTCTCCTTCTCCCAGCTGCTCCTCCAGGTCACCTTCGCGGGCATCTCATCTGGAACACTCGGTATTGGAGGGACCCAGGAGGCCAGCCTCACCTGTCCTCCTCCTCCACCCCTCCTTCCCTCGGCTCTCTGCCCAGTCTCATGGCTTAAAGTAAGAGCTCTTTTCTGTAAGCTCCAGTTTCTAGTTTCCACCTGGAGCTCCCCTGAAAGCTGGAATCTCAAATCTGCCTGCCTGGCAGCTCTATGGCATGTGGGACAAGGCCTGAGACTCCTCACATCCACCCCTGAGCTCCCAACCACCCTGCTCCCTGCAGCTTCTCGCTGCCTCCATGGCCGGCTGTGTGGGTCCCAGCCCGGCGCCTTTCCACTGGGTTATTGAAACAGCCTCTGGGGGAGCCCCTCCAGCTGGTCTTGGCTCATGGGCAGCCAGCGGGCTCCACGCCAAGCCTCAGGCTGTGTGGCTGACAATGGGATGGCTGGGACAGGGCTTGGGTCCTTCCAGTCTCGCCACCACAGGGCCTGGACTGGAGGTGGGGCCTGGAAGCAGCTCCCACCTGACGCGCCACATCCACGCTCTTGCTGCCCCCCTGCTGGAAAGGCGGTCCCCAGAAATGTGCGGCCAACCCCATTTCCCACACCCCCCTCTAATGTGACCTCTTTTGAGCACCTTTTGTAAGCGACGGCCCCCACCCCACACCTCTCAGCCCCTTCCTGTTTCATTTTCCTCCATAGTACAGAGAAGCGTCTACACAATGCCCTCTTTTCTCCACGTGTCCCTCTTGTCTCGACCTGCCCTCTCCACTAGGACAGAGGCCCCAGGTGCGGCAGCTTCCCTCTGTCTGGTGGGCTGCTGTGAACTAGAGCAGCTCCGAGGGCAGCAAGTGTCCAGCGTGAGATGTGAGCCTCCTCACAGCCTCGGCCATGTGAGGGCACGTTCACCAGCTCAGGGGTCAGGGTGTGGACACACCTTGTTAATCTATCATCTATCTATCTATCTATCTATCTATCTATCTATCTATCTATCTATCTATCTATTATCTATCTATCTATCTATCATCTATCTATCAATCAATCAATCATCTATCATCTATCTATCAATCCTCTATTATCTATCTATCTATCACCTATCTATCATCTATCTATCTATATTATCTATTATCTATCTATCTATATTATCTATCATCTATCTATCATCATTATCTATCTATCATCTATCGACCTATCTATGTTATCTATCAGCTATCTATCTTCTATCATCATTATCTATCATCTATCTATTATCTATGATCTAACTATCTATCTTTTATCTATTATTTATCTAGCTATTATCTATCTACTATCTCTAGCTATCTATCTTCTATCTTTCTATATATCTAATATCAATCTATCTTTACCATCTATTTATCTATCATCTATCTTATCTATCTATCATATCTATATTATCTATAGATAATATAGATATTACCTATCTATCTTTATCTATCATCATTATCATCTATCTTTATCTATCTATCATCTGTCTTCTATCTATCTATATTATCTATCTTCTATCTATCATCTGTCTACTATTTCTAGCTATCTATCTTTCTATGTATCTAATATAAATCTATCACTACCATCTATCTATCTGTCATCTACCTATCTATCTATGTATCTATATTATCTATCTATCATCTATCTATCTTCTATCTCTCTATCATCATTATCTATCATCTATGTTCTATCTATACTATCTATCTGTCATCTATCTATCTATCTATCTTCTATCATCATTATCTATCATCTATCTTCTATCTATTATCTATCATCTATCTACTATCTCTAGCTATCTATCTTCTATCTTCCTATATATCTAATATCAGTCAATCTATCTCTACCATCTATCTATCTGTTATCTATCTATCTATCTATCTATCTATCTATCTATCTATCTATCTATCATCTATCTACCTACCTACCATCTGTCTAAAGATATAAGTACATGTAAATAAGATATAGATAGAAACAGTAGAAATAAATATCTGTAAATCTCTGGCTCTTTCTCAGTGTATGTAGATAAATATAAAATATATAGAGAGAGATCTGTATACAACCTAACCTTTCCTTTCCTTTCCTTTCCTTTCCTTTCCTTTCCTTTCCTTTCCTTTCCTTTCCTTTCCTTTCCTTTCCTTTCTTTTCCTCTCCTCTCCTCTCCTCTTCTTTTTTACTTTTAGCCATTCTTCCACCTTTTGGGGAACACATCAGGGTGTAGGGTGCATATACATTGCATACCCATGCATATACATGCACATACATCCTGGCCCAGTGGCACAGTTGCATCATTGCTGGTCAGCGCAGGGAGCTCAGAGAGAAAGTTCTTGGGATGCAAGAAGCCAGGTGGCTGTGAAATGTCTATTTCAGCCCTAGCTGGGGCATCTCCCAGGAGATCACAGCCTTTGACAACCCCACCCTCTTCTGCCCTCAGGTCCAAACCTCAGTTTCCAGGTTGGGGCCTGATCATAAGCACTGGAAGACCTGTGCTTCCTTCCTTAATTCTGTGACATATCTGGTGCTTGGGAACCAAGGGGAGTTGAGACCGTCTTCCCACAGGTGGGCACAGGCCAAATGCTGCAGGTAGCCATGCATTTACTAAGAGTTTGTGTCTGTGGGATAAGAGGTACAGCAATGAAGATGGTGACAGTTGAAACCACCCCCACAGGACACAGAGCTTTAAGCTATGACCAGGGACTGCCTCCCTGCCCCTGTGTGTCCATTGGTGGGTAGGAGCTGCAGGAACCCCAGTGAGGAGAGCTTACAGTGACTCCCACCACTCACAGTGATTGGATTCTGCAAGGTTAAATCCAGGGGGAGCCCGATTCTAGTCTGTCTGTCTCTGGAGGAACCTAAATGTCCACTGGGAAACATACAAGAGCCTTAGAAACAAAGACAGGCGGGAGCCCAGGGAGGCTGCCTGGGGCAGCAGAGGGCCCAGCCTCCCTCCCTGCTTCCTCTACGGAAGGGTCACCAGATTGGAGTTCCCACTTTGGGATGCTTCTGAAGAAGCAATGGGCCTTCTCTGCCCATCAGGCCCTAGGGAAGGGCCAGGTGATGGTGCATGGCCTGGGGAGTGTGAGGAGCAGTGGTGGGCTCCCGTACTGCCCGGCACCTCCCTGTGCCCTGTGGGCTGCGGCAGGCGAGGTGAGGCTCCTTGACCGCGATGCAGAGGGAGGTGCCCACAGGGTCCCACAGGCCCCCTCAGAGTCTGTCCAGTGATGCTGAGATGTGGAGGTGCAGAGCCCACCTGCTGAGGGGAGCAGGTCCAGGACCCTGGGCACTCCAGCCCTGTAGTCCCCAGTATCAGAGGGGTCCTGGGTGGAGCCCAAGAGTGGCTGCTGGCAGCGGGCGATGCCAGGTCAGTGAGAGCAGCAGTCACGGGCCGCGGAGATGTGACCTCACCAGCTGCTGGCACTACTGTCCTCCCAGGGCCACGTGGGCAGGTGCCTCTCCCCACACTGGGGGACAGGGTAGGGACAGATGAGTGCCCAGAGGAAGGAGCGGGACACGGAGGGGTGGCGAGGCTTCTGTAATGGGGATGACTCATGGGGCGGAGGTCCTGTTCCTGGCTGAACCAGAACAGGACCAAAGAAAGCCAGAGCTCAGTGGGCACCGAGGGGCAGGTGGGTGTGCTCAGAGACCGCATGAGGGAGGGCTCTCAGGTGCAGCCCTGCCCCGCCTGCCCGCTGGGATTCCGGCCGAACAGCCCGTGGTGAGTCAGGCAGATAGGGTTTGACAGCCATGCTGTCATGACTGTGTACTCCACCGTGTCCCTGAAGGATGGCCAGCGACCTTCTGTCAGGTCCTCAGCACAGGTGGGCCCCATGCCGGGCTGGGAGCCTCATGGCCCTGCCCCAAACCCAGGGGCCTCATGGACGCCAGGTTCCTCACGTGTCTTTCCCTTCCTGAAAAGCTGTGGGCCCTGACTGCCCGTCCCTGACACTGGTGGTGCAGGACCTGGGCCTGTGAGGAGTCAGGGTGGGGCAGGGTTGCTGGGGCTGGTCCCCTAACAGGCTCCGAAAACTCTGGTCAAAGGGAAGGAACTTTGACAGTGGCCACCGAGCTGGTTTAGAGAGGCCTCCAGACCCCGGCTTCATATCTGAAAAGCAGTGATCCCTCCCCACCCTGTGAAGACAGGGGCCCTGCCCTCCGTGCAGGGGTAGACACGAGCTTCCCCGCCCACCTCACTGGGCCAGATCCCTCCTGGCAGCTTCTGGAGATGCTCCCGTCCTGGCAGTGGCCCCGGGTAGGAACTACTCCCCATGCTGGACACCCAAACCTCCCCGGCCCATCCCGGGGTGCCACCAAGCTCTGTTGCTCGACAAGGCTGGGGCCATTGCCAGGCCTGGTGGCCTTGATCGATTGGGAAGAAACATAATACTTTGGAAAATTATTTCCTTCTTTCTTTTTTCCTTTTTTGTTTTTTCTCCACAGAAATTGGAGAAACCTGTGGTTTGCAAATCTGCTGACCCTGCAGGAGGCTTGGATGGCACCAGCCGGTGTCAGGAAAGCCTGGGCCCGAGACAGAAAACACCTAGAGGCAGATCCAGCCCATTTTGGGGAGAAAGTGGGTCACTGAGGGGCCGTCCAAGGAAAGTGTGGGCTGGGGAGATGGTGGGCACCCACCACAGGGTACAGGAGCAGACACCAGGTCCCTCCTTCAGAAAGGGGTCCCACCTCACCCTCAGTGCCCATCCAGCTCCCAACATGGTGCCTGAGGGCACTCTGGGTCCCATGTCCGTGCCTACTCTGGAATGAGGTCGGCGCCACCTGCCGTGGCCTCAGTTTCCTCATCTGGCACATCCTCATCTCCTGGCCGGTTAGGAGAGCTCGGGTGCTGCTGGCTGGGGTGGACCACGGTCTGGAGACACATGGTGAGAGGATGTGCTGGACTCAGGGGCCGTGGCAGTGCACTGGTCTCAGCACAAATGGCCCCAGACAGTGATGGGGGGACCGCACCCCCAAGCCATACCCAGCTTCCTCTGCTGCTGCTCCTCTGGGCATGGGGCCTCTGCCGCCATGAAGATGCAGGACACTGAGTTGCTGCTGCAGAGTCCCTCCCTGGCCACTCCCTCCCTTCCTTCTCAATCTGTTTTCTAGCACCTCCTCCTGTGTCCATACTTAGAGGGTTGGTCAGCTGGGTCCCCAGCCTCTGCTTTCTGTGTGCCTGCCTCCCTCCATCCCAGCGCTGACCACAGCCTGGAGTTTCAGGCCCAGTGTCCATCCACACCCTGGACATTCCCCAGAGGCTGCAGGACCTGGAAGCTCAGCCAAGTCCCCACCCACCCAACCCTCTTCCTCACTCAACAGTGTGTCAGGCCGAGGGGGTCCAAGGCTCCAGGACCGCAACATCTGGATATCTGTGGAGGGGGTTCTGGAGGAGGCTGGAGGGTCTGGGAGCAGTAAGTGCCAGTGGAGGAGGGGTGTGTCCAGGGCGGTTCTGGTCATTCTGGGCAGAATAGCAGAGGGCAGAGAGCTGAGGCTGCGAGTGCAGCATGTCTGGAGATGGGATGATCAGATCCATCCAACTCAGGTCCTGGCTGATGGTAGTTTCTGCACGCAGGGTGGCCTGCAGTCGAGTGCCTGCTGTGGGGCCTCAAGTGTGAGCTGTGGCCAGCGTGAGCCAATTTAGGAGCTAAGAGCGAGGCCTACGGGAGGTACTTCTACCTACTCTCTCAGAGCACACTGAAGCTGGGGGCTTTGTACCCAGGCCTCTGGCTCCCAGTCCAGGCTCTCCCCACAAGACTCCCCCACCACGCACCCTCCCTCCTCCAGCCACTGTGCTGGGGGCTCTGCTGGCTGCACACTGGCTCCATCTGCTCTGGGCTGCATGGCAGGAATATTTTGGATGACTCCTGCGAGGCAGCAGGCCCTTGGGGAGCCTGTGGTTCCCCCGCCTCTCTCCTTTCTCACTCCCGAAATAGAGTCTGGCCCCAGGGGACCGGGGGCTGGTGATGGGGACAGCCAAGCCAAGGGCCATCTGGCTGCCTCTGCGGACGCCCACTTCCTCCTGAAACCATCGTGGAGACAGAGCGGGGAGGTGGCCAGGGGGCCGGGGCTGCCTCTGGCCTCTGCAGGGTGGGAGGGCCCCCAGAAGCCTTTCTGTCCTCCTGGCACTTGGTTCCTCTTCTTTAAAGGGGAAGATAACATCTCCCTGTCCGTACTGGCTTCGCTGCAGAGCAAGTGAATGAACCCACCAGCACCGAAGGCATGGAGGTCCACGGGGGTTCACAGCAGGGAGGGACCAACAGGCCAGCCCTTGCAGGTACCCCAGCCCACCTTCGCTCTCGAGCACCCGGCCCACCAGTTTCCCCTCACCGCCTGCATCCCAGCCCGTTCTGCAAGACTCAGTGCAGGATGTTGCAGGTGCTGCCTGGAGCCTCTGACCTCGTGGTCTCAAACTTGGGATGGAGCCTCCAGTATCCCTGTGTGCCCCAGCAGGACACCGGGCAGTCAGGGGAGCCATGCCCAACCCTCGTGCCGGGACTGCACCCTCCAAGGACCTCATCCAGGCTGGTGGCAGCTGGCTGGGCCGCAGGCCTCTCGGCCCCTTCTTGGGTCCATGTGCCAGTGGTTGCTTGGGTCACTGCACTGCCACTGCGCTCTCTATTACTCATGAAGCCCAGGCTGTTCAAGCCTCCACCACCACCATTTTGATGCTACAACCCCTTCCCTCAAGTTACTCCCTAGATTTTGTTGTTGTTTGAGACGGAGTCTCACTCAGTCACCCAGGCTAGAGTGCAGTGGCACGATCTCGGCTCACTGCAACCTCTGCCTCCCGGGTTCACGCCATTCTTCTGCCTCAGCCTCCCGAGTAGCTGGGACTACAGGTGCCCACCACCACGCCTGGCTAATTTCTTGTATTTGTAGTAGAGACAGGGTTTCATCATGTTAGCCAGGATGGTCTCGATCTCCTGACCTCGTGATCCACCCTCCTCGGCCTCCCACAGTGCTGGAATTACAGGCGTGAGCCACCGAGCCCAGCCTTCTGTTGCTTTAAGAATATGAAAATCATGTGCAGGTTGGGCATGGTGTCTCATGCCTGTAATTCCAGCACTCTGGGAGGCTGAGACAGGAGGATCATTTGAGGCCAAGAGTTCAAGACCAGGGTGGGAAACACAGCAAAACCCCAACCTCTAAAAAAAGAAAAGTCAGGTATTGTGGCATGCAGTGGTCCTAGCTACTTGGAAAGCTGAAGCTGGAGGATTGCCTGAGTCCAGGAGTTTGAGGCTGCAGTGAGCTATGATTGAGCCACTGCTCTCCAGCCTGGGCAACACAGCAAGACCCCATCTCTAAAAAAAAAAAGAAAAGCTTATGTAAGCTATTGACATTCCCCCTCCACCCACCATCCACAACCGATATACCATTCTATGTACTTACATACTCAGCCATCTACCTATCCAATCATCTACCTATCCACTGTCCATCCATCCATTCACCCATCCAATCATCCACCCATCCAGCATCCACCATCCATCCTTCCATGCATTCATCCATTCATCCACCCATTCATCTATCCATCCATTCACCCACCCACCCATCCATCCACCCACCCACTACCTTTCCATCCACCTATCTATACACCCATCCACCCATCTATCTATCCACCTATCCTTCCATCCATTCATCCATCTACCCACTTATCCATCCATCCACTCATTCATCTATCCATCTATCCATCCATTCACGCATCCACTCATCCATCCACCCACCTACCCATCTATCCACCCACCTACCCATCTATCCACCCACCTACCCAACTTTCCACCCACCCACCCAGCTTTCCATCCACCCACTTATTCACCCATCCACCCGTCTATCTATCCATCCATCTACCTACCTATCTATCCATCCATCCATCCATCCATCCATCCATCCATCCATCCATCCACCCCTCCATCCAATTATTCAACCACAATCCACTCTCCCAGCCTTGCACAATCATTCCCCAGGCTACATACCCACCCACCCACCTGTACATCCCCTCACCCATCCACTCATACATTCAGGCATATAGGATTTATCAGACACCCACCTGCTCCACCTCAGACCAGCTCAGGTCCCAGGCATGCCAGCATGTCTCCAGGCTGCCCGGACTTACACGATTCACATGCTCAAAGGTGAAAACAAAGATCCAGGCCTCAGAACTGCTCATCACATCACGCTCTTGGATCCTAATTCATATCCAGACTTTGGCCGTGGGAGCCCTCTGTGAATGTGTGGCATGGGACTCCCAAAGGGACATGGATTCCAAGGGTTTCGCTGCTAGAATCAGCTATGGGGGATGGGGGGTTGTGGCAGTCATTGAATTGTAGGATGGAAATGGAGGGATCCTAGAAATGCCTGCTCTGACATATACGAGCTGTTTCCACTCAGGTCTTAGGGTTTCCTTCCATGATATTTATTCAGTGAGGAAGTGCTGAGGCCTGCAGTGCCTGGCACTGGGCTAGGGGTGATGATTCAACAGGAGCAACGTGTTCAGGACTACCTCCATCATGGGGCTTGTTCAGGGAGGGGTGCTGCACTCTTGGCCAATTGTCCACACCACGGTCTAGGAGCAAGGCTGCACCCAAAAATGCTGTTTTGTGCTGAGAGGTACCTGGAGGACTGTGAAAAGGAGGCCCCTTCCCACAACCTTCCCAGGTCTGGGTGCATTTTGGGGGGAGCAGGAGCTGAGAAGGGCTCATATTAATAAGCGGTCTCTGTTTGGGATTGTTCTGGCTGTCATGGTGTAGGTGAGGGGAGTTGCAGGTACTGTGAAAACCCATCGAGGACCTGGGCCAGGGCCAATGGAGCCCTGCTGGCAGGGGGACAAGCTTCCTGCAGGTTATGGTCAGGACTACACACCCCAGACACCCAGAAGCAGTCAGAATCCTCTACTGAAGGCTTGCGGACTCACAGCCTCGTCCAGAGCACCAGTGTGCTCATCCAGGGGAGGAGGCCCAGAGGCCTCCAGCCGTCCTGACCTGAATTTTATTCAACCAAGTTCCCCACTCCACGGTTTGCATGGTAATGATTTCCTAACCCAGTTGCAGAACTTTGAGCTAATTTCTGGGATGCCTCAGGGCTATCTGCTGCTTGGAAGTCAGAAGGACCAGGACTTCGATCTCTGCTGCGCTGAGTCCAAGCCGTGTGACCTTGGGGACGTGGCTTCGCCTCTCTGAGCCACCTGTCCTCAACTCTACAGTGGGACAATAATAGCACCCACCCCACAGGGTGCATGCACATTCGACAAGGGAACGTGTGTTCATGGCCGGCCCAGGCTGGGAGGAGGGGTCCCCTCCTTCTCCTCCCCTTTCCCCCTCCTGCAACCCCCCTCCTCCCCTGTCCCCCAGATGGGAGTGTGCAGGTCCAGCTCCCCCGGAACGCTGGCAGACTGGGGCAGGCTTAGACTCATTGTTGTCTGAAGCCTTAAGTCTTGGCTAACACAATTAGGATAATTCCAGCGATGAGTTCTGAAATCTCGGGGAAGAGGAATAGGCGAGGGGAGTGAGCTGCCCTCCCGGCCTGCTTCACTGAGTGTGTTAAATGGCAGCTCCATGATTTACCTTCCTATTTACAGAGTAAGCCTCAGCGCCAGGAAGCCCTGTGTGGCAGCGGCCGCAGGACACAAGAAGAATGAGGTGTCGGGTGAGGAGCGCTGCTGGCGTGGATGGGGATGGGCCTGGCTGTGGGTCCTTGCGGGCCTCTGGGCACGTCTGGGTGCACTCGGTGCTGGGTGGCTCATCACAGCCTGTAGTGGCCCCACTGCCTGGTCACTGCAGCCCCTCACCCACTCCTTCTGCTGGACTGTAGGGGCTGCCCTCAGCCCGCTGGCCCCGTCTGCCCCAGCTCCCTCTGGGCCTCTCCCCTGTCTGCTGGAGCCTAGGGCCTTCCTCAGAGGTCCCAGGCGTCCCCAGGGCAAACTGCCCCTCCTTGGACGGGCTTGCTGCTCTGTGACCCCCGACACTGGCTGCCCAGCCACCCCAGATGCCACGCAGGCCACGCAGGCCACCCCAGATGCCACGCAGGCCACGCAGGCCACCCAGGATGCCACGCAGGCCACGCAGGCCACCCCAGATGCCACGCAGGCCACGCTCCTGCAGGACAGTGGAAGGGATCCCAAAGTGTTCATGACAACAACGGCCAGCTCTCCCACGGGTCCCACCGTGTGCTGGACGCTGTGCCAGAAACCTTTGCGTTCTTCAGTTCATCTGAGCCGCACCCCATGGGACCAAGATGAGCCCCATTTTGCAGATAAGGAGCCTGGAGCTTGGAGGGCGAGGCTGATGGTCATGGAGGGTGTCATGAGACCGGGGAGTCCCACTGGGCCAGCAGGATGGAGCTGCCGTTCCCAAGCCTCAGTCGGTGTCTGTCCTCCGGTGCTCGTGTCCAGGTACGTGAGCCAGAAGGAGGTCCCCACGAGCTGTCTTCTGCCCAGCCCTGTTGGGCATCCACCCTTCACATGCGGGGAGCAGACAGCAGGAGAGATGATGAGTGACTACCATGAAAACGGTCACCAGGCACAGCATCCAGGCCACGCGCCAGAGCTGGCATCTGAGGATGGCAGGGCCACACATCCATGGCCACTATTGCCGGTGACACACACTCCCTTGGGATCCTGGGGGATGGACCAACCCTGAAAGCACCAGCCTGGGCTGCCATCCCTGCTGGTCCACAACACAGTCCTGGTGGACGCAGGTCTCAGCCCCAGTCTTTTACCCAGAGAAACAATGGAGTTATCACACCTGTGGGGCTGTGTGCACCTTCTCCGTGTGTGAAATTGGCTGCAGCAGCCTTGGGAAACTGATCCACCCCTTGGGAAGGCTCTATGCACCCACGTTGCAGACAGGGCTCAGAGAGGCAGGGTGACTCGCCCCAGGGCACCCAGCTTCAATGCGGCCGAACCCCTTCTGTCTCCAGGACAGGATATTGGGAGCCAGTCTTTGTGCACCTTCTCAGCCCCTTGAGTGCCCCCCTCTTTCTCTTGGTGGGCACCACCATACCTGTGCCCTCCACACAGGCCCCAGAGAAGCTTCCCCAACCCTTGCTGAGCGAGCACCTCTGCTGTGTCTCCCACTCACGTCTTGTGGTGCCAGCGCAGGTCACACGCATCACCTCGCCTCTTTCCTGGTCCTGCTCCTTTCCCCTTTCCCCTTGCTCTCCCAGGCTGTGCTTCTCCTACTGAGTATCAGCACCTCAATCTTTGTCCCAGGCTCTGATTTCTTGGCAGCTGGATTCCTCTGCATTCCCATGGCCTCCCTGCTGGTTTTCTTGCTCCCCCAAGGCCGGGGGTTCCTTCTACTGAAATTTGTCCCCTGAGATCTGAAGATGTTAGGAAAACACGACTTGACGAGTTGGCCACCACTGACTGAGGTATGTTTGTTCACGTGTTCTTTCATTTATTCATCCAAATGACGATGGTTTGGGTGTTCTGGGAAGTAGATGGCGAGACGGGGAGGCATCCTGGGGGAGATGCTTGTGGGAGACAAAGGGAAGGGTGGCAGGTGAGGGGGAGGGAGCACGCCCTTTCAGATGGTGAGGGGGGAGGGAGCACGCCCTTTCAGATGGTGAGGGGGAGGGAGCACGCCCTTTCAGATGGTGAGGGCGAGGGAGCACGCCCTTTCAGATGGTGAGGGCGAGGGAGCACGCCCTTTCAGATGGTGAGGGGGAGGGAGCATGCCCTTTCAGATGGTGAGGGGGGAGGGAGCTGCCCTTTCAGACGTTGAGGGGGAGGAAGCACCCCCTTTCAGATGGTGAGGGGGAGTGAGCACACCCTTTCAGATGGTGAGGGGGGAGGGAGCACGCCCTTTCAGATGGTGAGGGGGAGGGAGCACGCCCTTTCAGATGGTGAGGGGGGAGGGAGCTGCCCTTTCAGACGTTGAGGGGGAGGAAGCACCCCCTTTCAGATGGTGAGGGGGAGTGAGCACACCCTTTCAGATGGTGAGGGGGGAGGGAGCACGCCCTTTCAGATGGTGAGGGGGGTGGGAGCCACCTTTCAGATGGTGATGGGGGAGGGAGCATGCCCTTTCAGATGGTGAGGGGGGAGGGAGCACGCCCTTTCAGATGGTGAGACGGGCCTGGCACCTGGGAAGGGAGAGGGGAGGCCAAGGAGGACAGGCAGGATGGGGAGGACGGAGAGGATGAGGGGAGCTCAGATCCTTGTGCAGCTGGGGGAAGTCTCAGCCAGTGGCAGTTGCTCCAAAGTAAAGGCTGCCATAGATGAGTCCAGTGTGGGTTGGAGAGGATGAGCCCTTTTACCCTGTCTGCTCTGACACTGCCCACAGCTGCCAGGGAGGTGTGTGGCCTTGGCTCAGGAGCTGAAGCAAATCTTGTAAGCAGTGCTGCTGGGGACTGGGGGCTGGTGGCTGTGCACCTGCTGTCTCTGGAGGGAGAGCTGAGCGGCCCCATATCGCTGCCCTGTAACCACGCATCCAGCACTTGGGACTCCCACAGGGATTAGACCGCACCCAGCCCTGCTTCTAGGAGCCCCACCTGGAACACTCATCCAGGGAGCAGAGAGCCGGGAAGCACCGGCCAGGAAGGTGGCTCCTCCAAACTCTGGAAGCGGCTGATCTTCCGGGGCTTCTGTGGCAGTGGCCCTCCTCTGACAATCGTGCCTGCCCATCCCCCACAGTGGCCTTGCCGGGCCCTTCCTGGCTCTGCTCCTGCCCCGTCCAGGGGAATCTGAGCTCTGCCAGGTTTCCATGGCCACAGCCTCTCTGCTCTGGAGTTTGTGAGTCCAGCACACCGCGGTGGGGGGTGGAGAAGGCCGTGCCTCCTGTCAGGAGGTGTGGAGGGAGGTCACGTCTGACCGCGCTCCGCATTCCAGTGGAATTCTAACTCAGGGTGTATGGGGAGGTACACGGAAGGTTCCAGTCCTCCTTGCCGGGGGCTTCAGACACAGAGTGGCAGTGGGGACCCCGGAATGAAGGGGGTCCTGCTGCGGGTTTGCCGTGTTGCTGGCGATGGCCGCCCACTCAGATTTTGTAGGTGTGGGGCCTAGCTTGGAGGGGGCCTGTGTCCAGGGTCACGCGAGGCCAGCCTGGCCTGTTCCTGCTCCCGCTCTGTGTCACTGGTGGCGTCCCCAACCCCACGTGCCAGGTCCTCAGCTGCAGCTCCTGGAGTGGCCAGGAAGCTTCCAGATCTGCATCCCCTAGGAGTTCCGCTGGGGTCTTCAGCGAGCTCCCTGGCTTCTTAGCACCCCTACCATGCTTTTCCCACAGCCCTGTCATGCCTCTATCAGGAGCCCGCAGCAGAACAGTTTGACATTTTGGGAAAAAAAACTGAGAAAATGAGCATCAGAAACGTACTCGGTGGTGACGCCTGCTGCTCTGTCTCCCACACGCAAGGCCTGTGCTGTCTGCAGCGTTTGACTGGCTGGTGTGGAGCTGCTCCCTCCCGTCTGGTCAAGAGCAGGCTTGAGCCCATCAAGGTCCAGGCGTGCTTTGCTGGGTGAGAAAGAAGGTGGGAGCAAACCCCTTGGGCAGAGGTGAAGGAGACCTGCACAGACGCCACGTCCCCAGTGCAGCTGTCCTCGCCCCCTGTGGAGCTTCTTGGCCATGGATTGACTTTTCAGAGGCTGCCTGTTTCCCCGCCCAAGGTCTGCCACATGGCGGGCAGGGATCTGTGAGGCTGGCTGTTTGTGCCGGTTTCCCCAGAGCCCGGGCAGGCCCTGGCCCACAGCAGGAGTTCTGACCTGTTTGTTCAATGAATGAATGCAGGAATGAATGAGTGAGACCTTGTGCCAGCCCCTGGTGTTGGTGCTTTCAGACCACTCCCTCTCACAGCCCTTGGACAGGGCGTCATTACCTGGCCCTTGACGTCACCACCTGGCCCTTGACGACACCAGTGGTGGAAATGAGGTACGATGAGGAGTATCACAAAGTTGCCCCAAACCTACTTTGAGCTATGATGGCAACACCGAGGCTGCTGCTTTAAGGGACATCCTAGAACTTGAGCATCCCACTGTGGTCATCCTGGGGCTACCAGGGCTGGGGCTGTCCAGGGCTGGCTCTGTCTACCCCTGTCCCTACCCTGTGGGTCCTCATCCCAGCTTGCCTTAGGCCAGTGCCCTCACCAACACAGCCCGGAAGTCATGCTGGGGTCTTCAGATGTTGTCTGTACAGGGTAGTCCCAGAGCTGGGAAATGATGGGGTCATATTTGTGGACAAGTTTCTTTCTCCTCACCCCAAACCAGAGCCTGTGGCAGGGAGAAGGACAGAGCCAGCCCGCCCTGCCTTCACCTCCCCAACACCCTCTGCTTCTCCCCATGGCCCAGCCACCTGGTGCACATCCTTGCCCTGGTGTGCCCAGCAAACTCCTACACAGACGCCAAAATCCAGCAGGCCCCCCCTCGACTCAGGGTAAGGACTAGGTCTTCTCTCCCCTGCTCTCTCTAGCACGGGGAGGATGTGATATACTGAAGGACAGGATCCCCCCCTTTTACGGATGGGGAAACTGAGGCCACACCTACAGCAATAATCTCCAAGTTGCATAAACCCTGGCAGCTGGTGCTGGAATTTGGGGCCCTAATTCCAAGCCTGCTGTGGTCCCTTCCCGACCACTCTGCTTGGTTGTATGTGCCAGCCTGGCCAGGCCGTGGTCCCCCATGATCCCAACATACGTCTACAGGTTGCTGTGCCAGTGTTTTGCGATGTGGCATACATCGGCAGTCAGCTGACTTTAAGGAAAGGAGATGGCCTTGCATAGCCTGAGGCAGCCTCATCCAATCCACTGAGGCCCTCAGAGCAAACTCTGCGGCTACGTGGAGGAAGCAGGAATTCTGCCTGGAGACTGCGGTGTAGAAACCCTGCCTGGGTCTGCAGCCTGCTCTGCAGGGAGATCTTGCCAGCCTCCACAACTGCTGAGCTGTTTCCCTAAAATCCGTGTCTGAACACGGACCTCTCTCCTGTCGGCTCTGTTTCTCAGCGGAGAATGCTGACTGGCACATCAGCCAGGACCTCTCGCAGTTGTGGCCCCTGTGACCCTCGCCTCGCTCACATCATCCTGTCCAGTCTCCCGCTCTTCCTCCTCTTCCCACCCCCGAGTCCCTGTCCCCAAGCAGAGGTCCAAGACAGTCCCAGCAGCACTGCCCACTACTGCCTCTGAGCAGCATAGGCACCGTGGGGCCAGGCCAACCCTGAGGCGGTTAGAGCAGGGCAGGCCCACAGGGCCAGAGTTGCCTGGTCATGGGGGCCGCATGACTTGGGGCAGGGGTTGAGAGTTCAGGCCTTGGAGCTGGCCCCTACCCAGGTTCAAACCCCGGCTTGGTCACTTGCTTTCTGCATGGCTTCCGGCATGTTGCCTCAGTCCTCTGTGTGCCCCTGTAAACTACAGATGGTGTTGCCTCAGTGTGTTGCCTCAGTCCTCTGTGTGCCCCTGTAAACTACAGATGACTGTCACAGGGGCTGCAAGCCAAGTGGCCGGAGCTGTGGCTGGTGTGTGGTGTGTGGTGTGTGTGTCCCAGGAATATCAGGGCTGCAATGATCACTGTGCAAAGTCCCACTGAGCCGGGTTCAAAGCCCACATGCCCCTCACTCCCTGTATTCAGGGCTCTCAGGAAATAGAACCAATAGGACGGATATGTATAGAGAGACAGCAAGAGATTGAGTGTCAGCAATGGGCTCACCGGACCCTGGAGGTGGACAAGCCCTGAGATCTGCAGTTGGCTAGCTGGAGACCCGGGAGAGCCGACGGTGCAGTTCTAGCCTGGAAGCTGGCAGGCTGGAGACGAAAACCCAGGAGCGGCTAATGGTTCAGTGCAGGCTGGAAGGTCAGCGAAAAACCAGCTCGGCAGTCAGGCAGCAGCAGCTCCCCTTACTCAGCCTTTCTGCTCTGTTTGGGCCTTCAACTGATTGACTGAGGCCAGTCTGCTCTCCCACACTGGGGAGGGCCATCTGCTTGACTCAGTTTACCCATTCAAATGTGACTCCTATCCAGGGGCACCTCATAGATACCGCCAGAGTCATGTTGGACCAAATATCTGGACACCTTGTGGCCCAATCAAGTTGACATGTAAAATTAACCACCACATTCACAAACCCAAATTGAAAGCCGCCACCACCACTGTGGGCCTCACGCTGCAGTGTTGCCTCGGTTTCCCTGGCCACACAGTGAAGGGCACACTGTGTGACTCCAGCACAGGCCCCAGCACCCCTGGGATCAGCAAATGGCAGGAATGACTGCTCCAGCAGTGAAAGCTGAGGCGGGGGTCACAGCAAGCCACGGACACAGACCTGGCTCGGACTGCCATGGCACTACCCCAGGCTCTGCCCAGCGCCTTCCCTGTTCTGTGCCGCCTGGGCATGTCCAGCAGTCTCGGTGTGTGTCGTGTCTGTGGGGTGTATGTGTGTGTGTGCATGTGTGTTTGTGTGTGTCATGTCTGTGGAGGGTATGTGTGTGTGCCTGTATGCGACGTGTGGACGTGTGTGTGTGTCGACATGTGTGTGTGTCTCTGTGTGTGTGTGCATGTGTGTGAGTGCATGCCATGTCTGCGGAGGGTGTGTGTGTGTGCATGTGTGTGATGCATGGGTGTCTGTGTGTCTCTGTGTGTATCTGCATGTGTCTGTGTGTGTGCATGCATGTTCGTGTGTGTCATGTCTGTGGAGGGTTGTGTGTGAATGTGTGTGATGTGTGGGTGTGTGTATCTCTATTTCTACAAGTGTCTCTGGGTGTGTGCATGTGTGTGAGTGCATGTCATGTCTGTGGAGGGTATGTGTGTGCATGTGTGATGAGTGGATGTGTGTAGGTCTCTGTGTGTATCTCTGTATGTGTCTGTGTGTGTGTGCATGTCTGTGAGTATATGTCATGTCTGTGGAGGGTGTGTGTGTGACCGTGTGATGTGTGAATGTGTGTGTCTCTGTGTGTGTGTGCATGTGTGCTTGTGAGTGTATGTCATGTCTGTGGAGGGTGTGTGTGTGACTGTGTGATGTGTGAATGTGTGTCTCTGGGTGTCTCTGTGTGTGTGTGCATGTGTGCTTGTGAGTGTATGTCATGTCTGTGGAGGGTGTGTGTGTGCACGTATGATGTGTGTGTGTGTGTCTCTGTGTGTGTCTTGTGTCTATGGAGGGTGTGTGTGTGTGCGTGTGTGCGTCTCTGTGTGTCAGTGTGTGAATGCACACAGCTGTGATCAGGTTGGAACGACTTGCTTGGAGCCATAAGCTTACCTTGAATTCAGAGTTGGTGATTTTGACCCAAACTTGAACTCCACATTTTCCAGTTCACTAGCCTTATTTTTATTTTTTTATTTTTTTTTTTAAGTAGTTTCCTGACTTTGATCAACAACAAGCCAACAAACAACTGGAAAGAACGAGGAAGGGCTCTGGGCAGCCGTGGCCGGTGCAAATCAGAAACGAATGCTGCACGAGGCTCTCGAGTTACACATGGGCTTTAAAATAGAAGCTGGAGGAAGTATCAGGAAAGGTGGGTGAGCTGGGGCTTCTCACCTTGGAGGCTGCCCTTCCTGGAGTCAGTGAGGGGCATCTCTGAGCTGTCGTTCCTAGGTCTGGGGGCCAGTGGGGGCAGGGCCCAGGAGCCAGGCCTCCCCACGAGCCATGCTGCTGACAAGTCCATCCACTCCGGCAGCCCAGCAACCCCATACGGTGGTGACACTGCATCGCCGCCCCTCCTGTACAGAGGGGGCTGGGGCTCAGGAGATTTGGGAGCCTGTCACGGTGAGCTCGGAAATGGCAAAGCCAGGATTTGGCTAGGATGGCTGATCCCAGGCCTGGGCCTGCTCCCATATGTCATGAGGGCATCTCCCCACTGGACGCACAGCCTGTTCCCTCTGACTGAATTACTCTTCCCTGTCCTTGCCTCGTCTTTGCTGAGAGCTCTAGAAGGCAGAGCCTGAGGCGTGGATTAAGTGCTAAGGATTTGTTTGGGGAGAGAATGGTACAATTTCAGGGCAGCAAGAGGGAGGAAAAGGGAGGGGAGTCAGGGAAAGGCAGAAATGACACAGGTGACTGCTGGGCGAGGCGTGGTCCCTGGAGCAGCCAGAGCCCATGGGATGAGGACATGCCATGCCCGGCACAGCCCCTCAGGAGGACAGGGAGGACGCCCTCCAGCTCCCATTGCCCACGGGGCTCTCTTCCTGGGGAGTTGATGCCAGGCTGCATCACCAGCCCCTCTGGTAGATGCTGGGAAATGCACTCCTATGCCCGGTGGCCCGGCCCTTAGACAGAATCTGGTAGTAGAGGAAGGATCTGGAGATTCTGGGGCGGGAGATGGGTCAGCCCTAGGCCAAGAGGCCACAGTTTCCTGCTCAGCAGTATTAGAAGCAAGGATGCAGCAGAGTGGCCGGAGGTTCACGAGACAGGGTTTTCCCCAACAGGCTAATTTCAGCTCAGCATCCCTGGCATGGCTGTCCTGAAACTAACCTTGCGCTAACCCAGAACCCCACAGGGTGACCTTATTTGGAAATAGGGTCTTTGCAGCATTGAGGTTGTACTGGATGAGGACCAGCCCTTGCCCTGGTGACAGGTATCCTTAGAAGAAGAAGAGATGGCACGGTGGCACGGATGGCATGGATGCAGACAGGGAGGCCCCGGGACCACAGAGGCAGAGACAGAGCAGGCAGAGACTACAATTCCAAACTTGTAGTCCCTAGAGCCGTGCGGGAGGGAATGCTGCTGTTTCGAGCCCCCCCACCCCCCGCCTCAGCTTGTGGGTCTCTGTCATGTGTGGCTTTCTTTGGTCTGGGATTGCCCCAAACAGGGCTTCGTTCCCAGGAGCGGCCATTGCCCCTGTCCTCCTTCAGGCTGTCAGACATGCTTACCTTTCCTTCCATTCCTGACCAGGGCCTGGTGGCTGGCCCTGGAGACAAGGGGGTTCCAGGTCCCCCCGGGCTCTGGCTCCTGTCTTGGGTAGGTCTGTTTAGGGGAGCAGTGGGTGGGGGCCCTCCAGGGGCATCTGGGGCTGAGCCTGGCCTACTGTTCTCTGTCTTCCAGCCAAGCTCAGCCGCCTCCACTGGGCCAGGCACTGTGAGTTGCAGTCACGGACTGGGGGAGACGGAAGCGAGGGAGGGAGCGTGCCAGGAGCGTGTCTCCAAACAGATGTGTGTCCTGCTGGGGGACCTTGGCCCTGGGGCTTGGGCTCTGACGCTGAAGGTAGTTGCAGCAGCCGCCGCTGCTGCCCACATCTGCTGGGGAGCGTTTGTGAGCCAGAAGCAAGGCTTGTTCTGCAAATAGCTGTCAGGAGCATCCTGTGTCCTGGGGACCCCAGCGGGATGAGTGGGGACACCATGAGGCCACTGCTCTGAATGAGGGGTGCCCAAGACCAGTAACATGTAGGGGCACCTGGTCCAGCCACGGGGTCAGAAAAGGCCTTCCCAAGGTGATGCTGGAACTCGGTCTTGAAGTTGAAGTGGAAATTTTCTGTATGAAGGCGGAGGAAGGTGTTACAGGCGAGAAAACAGCATGAACAGTGCCTTAGAGGACTTCCTGGCCCTCCCGGGACCCCACCTATGTCATTGTGATGGGTGATGTTAGGGGTCAACTTGACTGGGTCACTGGGTGCCCAGACATTTGGTGAACCCTGGTTTCTGGGAGTGTCTGTGGGGGGTTGGTGGACTGAGTACAGCGCGTCCAGCCCCTTGGACAAAAGCTGCAGGAGGGAGCAATCTGCGGTCTCTGCCTGGCTGTCGGCTGGGACATCGGCCTCCTGCCTTCCAACAGGACTTCACCGGCACCCCTGGGCCTCCAGCTTGCAGACGGCAGAGCGTGGGACTTCTCTCCCTCCATCATCGCGTGACCCAATCCCTGTGATCTCTCTCTCTCTCCCTCTCCGTAGCTGTCTGTCTCCCTTTGGTTCTGCTTCTCAGAAGAACCCAGACTAATAATGGTCATAATAATATTGAACACAGACATAGGAACACACAGACCCCTGGGCCCACTCCGGGCCCCCTGGATAAGCACTGCTGGAGCAGGGGCCTGGGAATCTGCATTTTGGCAGGTATGCCCTGCAGGTTCTCACCAAAGCTAGCACCCGTAACTCCACATGTCACAGGTGGCCACCCTCACCCCTGAACCTGGAATTCTGACTCTGCCAGGTGCCCCCTCTGACGTTCCTTTGTGACCTGGTTGGGGTGTCATCTGAGCCCATGGGGAGCCGGCCCCAGCTGTGCTCACCACGTGGCAACTGTCCAGCGGGGGCTTCTCGTTGCACATCGGGGTAGGGCTGTGTGCTGGGGGCGGTGGCTCTTTCCCTTCGAGTCTCACACAGAGCCCCCAAAGCCAATGGAGTGGGCTCCTCTGTCACCAGAGAGGACCTGCCCTGCGCAGTGTTCTACGACCCCAGGCATGTGCCAGGGCCCCTGGCAAGACGTGGGATAAGTACGGTGTTGTCTCAGAATCCCTGTCTTCAGTGGCTCCTGGAAACCGGAGCTCGGGGCCCAGCTCTGGCTGCTCAGGGCAAATGTCCTAGGAGTTGCAGGCCCCGGGACGGGAGGGTTTCTGAAATACCCACCCTGCACATCAAGGGCTCTGCCCAGCCACCCCAAAACCTTCTCAGACTCTGAATGGGGACCTGCCAGGCCGTCCCCGGGGGTCAGCTCCCCAGCCTTGGTAACAGCTCCACCTTCTCCAGAGGACACCTTCTAAGACATGGGGATGCAGTCAACGAGGTGGAGAGAGGGTCCAGGGGCTGGCCGCAGCCTGGGGAGACCCAGTGTGTCCCCTTCTCTCTCACGACTGTAGGCTCCCATCCGTAGAATGGGCAGGGTAGGGGTTAGGGCTGGACATTCTCAGGATGCTCCATGGTGACTTACCGACCCGGGCAGTGGGATGCTAGGGCCCTTGGGAGGCAGATGGTCATCAGGGATGCCGGGCCCCTGCCCCCAGGAGCAGCCCTGTGCTGGGAAAGTGTTTCTGGCAGCCGCGTCTCCAAACGCTCTGGGTATTGGTTAACAGAGGTGTTCTGCTGTACCGGGCTGGGGTATGAAACAAGGTACTGTGTGCCATGTCTGCCGGGCCTGGGCCTTGGCAGGAGCTCAGACAACAGGTGAACCCCAGGTGGGCATCAGGGCTTGCCAAGCAGATGCTGGCTGAGGGGTCTGGGGAAGTGTCTATTTCTGCTTTCAGCATCCTGAGTAAGAAGTGGCCTCTGCCCTCTGACTCAGAAATGCTGAGTCAGCATTTCTCCCTCCACGGGGACAGAGACCTCAAGGTGTTTTGGAAAATCCCATTTTTAAAGCAATTTGTGCAGTTTCTTTCCAACCCCGAATCCAGGGGGATTCACAGGAGTGGGAGAGGGCCCCGCAGAATCTCACACCAGACAGAGTCCATTAAACAAATGAGTTGTCATCCCGGACCCCATCCTTCTGGGCTTCCAGCCTCAGATGTCCCACCAGCACTGTCCTGGCCTTCCTCCCACCCCCGGGCCCAGGCTGGCTCTACTGTCTGCCCAGACAGCAGCTCTGCCCCATCTGGCTAGACTGACCCGGGCTCCCTCCACCAGCCCTGGCCAGGCAGGGCTCTGATAACTTCCTCCTCTGCTCTCGCTAAGCAGGTCTGGCCCCATACCAACTGGAGTGGGGTCCCAGCATCAACCTCCAGTGGTGGGTTGGGGCCTGAGTGCAGGGTGGTGGGGACTCTGGGGAGGCCCTGCCCTAAATGCTTTGCTCTTTCCAGACAGAAACCACATGACCAATTTCCAAATCAGCAGGTTCCTGTTTATATAGTTTTTTATTTCATGGAAACATTACGTTAAGTACATAATTTAAAAAGTCAACTCATTCTCCCAGGTTTATCCTAAAAGGCATCCGTCTCTCACCCTCCTCCTCTCCCACCATGAGCTCATTCCCCTGGGAACTACTCCTTTCAACTTTTCATCGTTTTTGTTTTTGTTTGCTTCCACTAGTTTGGTATTTTTCTCTAGATTTCCAAGTGGCATGTTTAATCTGCTGTTGATTTCAGATTTTAGATACCACCTCTTGATTTCTGACTATGGCAGACAGCACTGA
The DNA here is from genome assembly GCF_003255815.1 of Theropithecus gelada. NCBI lineage: Eukaryota > Metazoa > Chordata > Mammalia > Primates > Cercopithecidae > Theropithecus > Theropithecus gelada. The sequence goes on from NC_037672.1 coordinate 3,792,386, forward strand.
CTTCTCCCAGAGCCTCATCCCCGCTTCCTCCCCACCTCCCCATCCAGGAAAACCATGTTTGGGATCTAATTACTGTTCAAATATTAATCAATACATCAGCGTGTTGATTAAATCTTTTAAATTCGGTTTAAGCAACAAAGCAATTCGTTAGTTAAACCCTTGCTGTGACCCGTCACATTTTTCATCCCCTCCTCATGGCTGACCACAGTCCCTACTCCTGGTGCTCCTTTCCATGTGTGTCCTCTCACTGTGCCCCTGCACTTCTCCTCGCTCAGTTCTCTGTGTTCCCCTTACTAATTCTAGCCCTGAACTTCTCAACAAAGCAGTGACCTTATTCTCTTTCACATCAGGTACAGCAGGTGGCTAGTCCCACAGCACGTGGCTCATTCTGCCTGCTTCTCTCTCTGGGAGCCCCTGTCTTGGACATCTCTTCTTTCTCCTGCTCTAAGCTGCTCCACTGTTACCCTGGGAGAACGTCCTGTCTCTTCCCTATGATGAACCCCACTTCCTAGGTCTTGTGTCTTCCTTTATATTGTTTTGTTTCTTTGTGCGGTGGTGCACATCACAGGAGCAACATGGAGGAGGTCCTGACCCAGGGGTGTGGGCAATAAACTCTGAGTAAATGGAGAATCTTTGTTCATAGCTGGTGCCATGTGGATAGCAGGGCTGGGTATAGAATTCTAGGAGGGGATGGGTGTGAACCTTCTCAGCTCCTCTCTCTCCCAGCTACGGAGGGTGGCCACTGAGAAGCTGGAATCCATTCTGACTCCATCCTGTTTGTGACCTGTTTCCACTTTACTCCTGAAAACTGTATTCTTGGTGCTATAAAATTGCACATGAATGTACCTTCGTGCCTCTGTATTTGTGCCTCGTACTGGACGCTGGAGGTCCTGGGGCTTTTATTTGTGGTCTTTGTTCTGGGATAGGTGTTAGTTATCTTTTGAACACTCCTCCTTCCACAGTCACCATCTTCTCCTTCAGAAATGCTTTTGTTCACTGCTGGCTCTTCTGGGGTCGTCCTCCAAATCCCACGCCTCCCCCGTCCATCTCCACACTTGTCTCTCAGTTCTCTCGCTGTCCCGCAGTGTGTTCTCACTTTCCCTGCTCTGCTCTCTACAGTCATTTAGTAATATGCAGGCATTGGGGCTGAATGTTCATTTTCTATGGGGATCTGTTGTATCTTATTTTCTGAATGCATGGTCTTCTCTCAGGTCTTGGAGGTTCTCTTTTTTTTCTTGGGTAAGGGAGTCTCTGTCTCTCTTTGCTCCCAGTTCCTCTCTCATTTGGATGTCAGTGTCTTTCATGTCACTGTTCTTCTCTAACGTTGGTGATCTGTGGCTCTACTGTATGTAAGAGACAGGCTCCGTGACACACTTGCCTGATGATCTGGCTCTGAGCTGCCCCCAACCCCAAGCCTACCCAGCGGGGCCTGGCACCAAGCAGGCTGTGTGTGGACCGACTCTGGCCTCCTCTCACCATCAGGGCTCTGTGCACGGGGTGAATGTGCTTTGCAGTGGTGTTTATGATGTTGAAAAGCTGGACCAGCCTAAATGTGCTTCAATAGGGGACCCATCTCATGCGTTTGGGTCCATCCTGACCAGGAATCCCATCCAACTCAAAGTGATGGGCCAGGTCTAAGTCCGTTGCCAGAAAAAGCCATTCGAGATCTATTACCCAGCAGCAAAAGCGAGTCACAGAGCGTGGAGCAGGCCCAGCTGCGAGAAGGGATGGAGGTGCGTGTTCAGATGCTGGTGGTCGGAAGCGTCTTCATCAAAACTTGACCTGTGACTGTGATGTCTGGGTGGGAGCCTTGGGGTGATTTATCTTCTCTTCTTTATAGCTTTCTATAGTATCTATATATTTTTTTTAAACTAGAAACAGATATTGGCTTTATAAAGCCATTTTCATCTTGGATTTAAAAAAATTATTCTCTCAAAAGTCTCCTCACTGCTTAAAAACCCATGCCGGCTCCACGCTACCTGCTGCCACCAGCTCACAAAAACACACCCTGGTGGGTTACAAAACCCCTCAGCCTTCCTGAGCTCCCAGGCTGCCCGCCCTCATGCTGTGCACAACTGTCCCCAAAGTCACCGTGAGGTTGTGCCCTGGGCCTTTGCAGTACTGTCGACTTCCTCCCTCGCCCTGCCACATTGAGGCTCTGGTGGCTGGCAGCCTACCCTGCCCCGGGCCCTCCCCAGCTCCATCCCGGAGGTGCTACGTGATCCGGGGTCCCCCAAAGTCAGGCTTTCCAGTGCTGCGAGCATTGCCACGGTTTCCATTTTTCTGGTCTTTTCGATGGGGTTGAAACAGGCCAATACATTTAGACAGGAGACAAGTGACGGGTTCCGAGCGTCTGTCCCCAGGGCCGCATGTGGCTGCAGATCCACGGGAGACATATGCTGGGTCTCCCAGGAGGAGTGAACAGAGGGAAGGGTACCTGTGAAGGCGGGAGCGGGAAAATCAACATGTGAGGTCAAATTTGTGCTTCTTTTCTGTGTAAGAGGTGGAATAAGCAGGTACTGGAATCATCATGGTCCGTTTAAGTAAACATAGAAATCAGTTTACAGCCACCTTAAACATGGTTTATTTATCTGAGAAACTGGTGCCTTCCTTAACAAGGCAGTACATGGTTGCCTTGGAAAGTAGACACTAATTGTTCAGCCCTCTCGGATTGTAATGTGTATGTGGGTAAACATCTCCCCGCCATTGCTGAAAGCAGTGTTTAAATAGGTGGGGGCAATCCACTGAGCGCTCTTTCTTGGCTGTTTTGAGATGCTCTGGCTGATTGGGAGTTATTTTGTTTTAGATGATTCAGGCCTCTTCTGCCTGAGCCCTGGGAGTAAAAGGTCTCACTTCCAAGACATGAAATTTCCACTCACAGTGTTGAGAGCTGTGGGACGGCTGAATAACAAATGCTATTCAGAACCGGATTTGATTTTGAGGTACCAAGTTTTGTTCTTCAGTGTTATCTGTATCTCCTCCCTCTGTGTTGAAAAGCTGGGAGAAGGAAATGACCCTATTTGCAGCCACGAACCCCGCTCCTGCCTGAACCCCGCTCCTACCCGGCTCCAAGGAAGAGTGCGTTCGGGGGCTGTGTAGTCTCGGGGTGGGCCCTGTGCCTCGGTCTTGGGGGGTTCCTCTGCCTGTGCCCCATGGTCCAGCCCAAGTTCTGGTGGGAGTGGGGGCCTGGGGAAGAGACAGGAAGCTCACATTCAGTGATTACATGTTCAGTGATTACCCCAGGAGACCCTGGTCCTGAGGGCCACCCAGCACTCTTGTGACAGCTTAGAGTCTGAGGAGCTAAGAGGAGGTACCTTGCCCGAGGGAAGGACCGCTGTGGAGGGGAAGGACCATGCCTGCTGTCTGTCATTCCCGTGGGGCTGGGACCTGGGGGCTGGGGGTGGGAGGGAACTGGGAGAGGTCTCCTTTAGGGTTGGTCGAAGTGGAGGGGCCCTGAAGCCTCTGGGTCCAGCCTCCTGAAGGAATGCCAGTGCCCCAGGGCCAGAGTAGGGTGGTGTGTGGTGTTGGGGAGAGATGGGCTGACCACCGTCTGCCAGAGTTACAGGAGCTGCGGGGAGGGGGCTGTGGTCTCTACTCACCTGGGTCCCAGGCGGGGGTCCAAGATCGTGGAGCCCGTTCTCCAAACGAGGAAGCCAAAATGGAGTGTTTCTTCCAGAGGGGGAACCAGGCCATTTTTCTTCACCTTCAAGGCTGACAGCTTGGAATGTCCTCTGGGCACAGAGCTCTGGCGGTGCAGGAGACCAGCTTCCTGGGACAAATGCCTGCTCTCCACACCTGGGAGGAGGGGGGCAGGGCGGTGGGTCAGACCCAGGCCCCGTGACTGGCAGGGGTAATCCCAGGAATACAGATTTCAGGGCCCCACCTCTGAGTCAAATGCAGCTGATTTGCTGGAGGCATGGCCTGGGAATCTGCATCCTAGCAACTGCCAGAGTCCAGGTGCATACCTGTCTGAGGGCCCCTGTGGCTTCAGTGCTCACTGCCATGGACGGGTACATGAACCGATACCAAGCTGCCGCATGCAGAAAGTGCCCAGAAGCATCAGATGCAGGTGGAGTGCTGCCCACCGTGGTCCTGAGGATGGGGCATGGCCACGGAGGAGGGCAGGGGGGAATCATGGGCAGAGAGCACTCTCCTAGGCAGAGGAAAGACCAGGGGCTCAGGTCCAGAAGTGGGGGCTGGGTGGAGGGTCAGGCAGGGGCTGGGTGGAGGGTCAGGAGGGGGCTGGGTGGAGGGTCAGGTGGGGGCTGGGTGGAGGGTGGGCGGTGTGGACCATTAAGTGGGGGCAGGTGAAGCCTGGGGTTAGTCCATTGGCATAACTGGCTTCTCTTGCAGGGACTAGGGGAGAAGAGGGTTCCTGAAAGGAAGGTGCAGGTGAGAGATGGGCTCTGGGGCATGGGCACAGCAGAGCCTGTGGTGAGGAGTCCGTGGTGAAGGGCCCGTGGGAGGGTCTCCCTGGTCTTGCTGCAACTCCAGTCTGGCTTAGCTGACGCTGCAGATGACCCTGCCCCTTGGGCCCACAGATAAACTCGTCCCTGGGCCTCTGGATTCCAGCTGCAAAGGGCGTCCTTCGGGGCCTGGCTGGGTGGGGAGGAGTGTGCAGGGTGGGCAGAGCCGGGGATGGGCTCAGAGTCCTGGTTCCAGGCCCAGTACCCCTCCCTGGGTCACCATCCCCTTTGTTCAGGCTGCCCATCCCCCAAAGCCCAGGCCCACTGGTTGAAAGTTCCAGAATTAGAGTCACCTTGCATGGGTCAGTTCTATCTACAGGGAAGCTGCATGACAAACCCTCCAGCACAATGGCTTGCAACAGAAAGTGTTTCTTTCTTGCTGGTGAGTCTGTGAGCTGGCAGGGGCTAGGCAGGGCTCCAGGTGGAGGGTTCTCCTCTGCAATGTGCTTCATCCCTGCTCCCAGGAGCAGGGGACCAGTCAGTCATGCCCTTTCCGTGGTGGAGGCTGGGCACTTGTAGAGGGACTGGCAGAGGCAAGAGCTGCCTGGGGCTTGGGCCCAGAATACTCCCGCTGGCAACCCTCCGGCCCCACTGCCAAGACAGCTTCCCAGTGGTGCTGTGGGGGCCGGGGGTGACCTTTGCTGAGTGGTCATCTTACATTCCACCTCCTTGCTTTACGAAGCACCCCTGGTTCCCCGGACTGTGCAGGCACCCACTTCGAGTCCTGTGCCCGTCCCCTGTAATCCTACCCTGGGCTGTGGTCCCTGCTGTCTGCCCAGTTCAGGACTGGAGGCTCCCCGAGGTTGGGGCTGCCTGGACCCACTGCTGCCCTATGGTGTTGGCACAGGACGGTGCTTCACGAGGAATCAAGGAAGGGAGGGAGGGTGAGGGTGAGACAGAGGCCCCTAGGACCTGCACCTCTCAGCTGCTCTGTCCCTCCCCGCAGAGGATGGCCGAGGCGGTCAAGGGGGCAGGAGGGGCCCTGCCAGCCAGGCCTTGCTTTGGGAGGCAGCCACTTCTCCAAAATGCCTTGTTGTACAGACTTGCTCTTTCTTCTGCTGGGAATCTGAAAGCGCTGACGCTTCCCCTTCCTGGCTTTCCCGCTCCTCCTCAGGCTTCCTGCCCTGGCCTGGAGGTGTGCAGGCTGGCAGGAGGAGGGGCGTCATCACAAAAGGCTGCCCTGCACTCCCCCGCATCTCGAATCTGAATCCGGGAGCACCTGTTGAACAGAGAGGATCAGCCCCCAAAGCAATTCCACCCTGGGCGTGGCACAGAATGACTTGCTTTGATCATGAAATATATGAGCCTGGATCCTAGCACTGCTGAAAGCCCTTCAAAGAGGTAATTGCTTGACTGCAATTATTTTAGGAGGTTTAACTAACTGCATGGGTGCTTTTTAAGAATATTCTTGAGTTTAAAATTCCACCCACAGCCCCCGAGGTTGGGGCTCTGAGTGGCGCCCAGAGGCCTTCGTCCCCCCCACAGTTGGTGCAGCTGTGCCCCAAGAAGGGGGTCTCAGGAAGGGGCTCTGGTGATGCAGCCAGCCCTGCCCAGGAGATGGAAGCCCCCATTGCCAAGGAGACAGCTCCCTCGCTGCCACAGTGAGGAGAGCCAGGGTCCCCCCTCCTGCAGCTCCAGCCGAGGAGAGCCGGGAGGGAGAAAAAGCGATTTTCTCAGTGACAGGCACTTTTCTGAGCCCTGATTTCCTGAGTGATTAGATGGGGAACGAGGCTTCCTCATCAGGTTCTTGCGAGGATTAACTCAGATAATGCAGGTAAAATGAGGTAAAACGCCTAACACAGGAGCTCGCAATGAATTAATCCTCTGGAGACGGCTGCAGCTGTTGTTACCGGGCAGTTCATCTCTGGCTCTGGGATGAGGTTGGGACACCAGCTTCCAGCTTCTAGAGGAACTTTTAGCATCCGTTGAGGTACCATCAAAGCACCAAAGCCAAGACAAAAACCAAATACCCACCTGCCCAAGCCACCGAGGAGTGCCCACCCCCACGCTGTGCCCGCCCCTCGCTGGCGGTGGCAGACACTTCGAGGAGCCGAGGTGACAACAGGTTTCTAAAGAATCACCCAGAAACAATTACATGGGATGGATGAAGACAGTAGGAGGGGATGAGCAATGAACACAATTAGTAGAGGAGGAAAATGTTTTCAAAGTTATTTTAAGCGTGGCAAAATCAGTGTGCACGCGAGGGCTGGTACCTGCCGGCCTTGTTGGGGGGCTGCCTGGACCTCTTCCTGTGGAGGGTGGTACTCGGGGTCCGTGGGGAAGGGACACTTTCCAGGCATCGAGGAGGCGCCGCCCTGTCTAGGGTCCCGTTTTTAGTGGAGGGAACTGAGGTAGGGAGAGCTTGAGGTATTTGCCTGGGGACTTAATGGGAGCAGGATGTCCTGGCTCAGCACAGCCTTTTCCGGTACCCAGGACCATGGACCAGCCTGTGCCCCCCAGCCCCAGGCAGAGCAGCCGGAGGCATGCTCCCCGGGGGGGCTTATCAAACTGCACCCCCCAGAAAAACCCTCACTGACGTTAACGTGCCCTGGCTGGTGGTCCCTGCCCGGGAACTGGAAGACAGGGCTGATGTGCCTGGCAGGCCATGGTGGCAGTGGGCAGGGCCAGGCGCCGGGGCTGGGGCCACTTCCACTCTTTCCCACACGCTGCTGCCTTAGTGGGCACATTCCGGGGCTGGCTCCCTGTGGGCAGGACCAAGCTGCTTCTGAGAGGCTGAACTCAGCACCCAAGTCCTCCCCTTGTCTCTAACCCAAGTCTCTCTCCACCAAACCAAAGGCTCACACAGCTGCGACTGCAGCAAGGAAGAGGTGGCCGATGTGTGCAACAGGGGCCAGGATATGGGGGGATGATGTGCCCTTGTGCTGGCTCTCCAGGGTGCTTCATGTTCCATCCCATGAAATAAGTGTCATTTTCATCCCTATTTTACAGAGGGGGAAACTGAGGCACGGGAGGTTCAGCAACTTTCCACGAAGGGCATTTAGCCCATGGTAGGCAGCAAAGCTTCATGGTTCAGCCGCTAGGGTCAAGGGACGCAGTCTTAACCCTAAAGCCGTCCTGCCTTGATGAACATGATGTCAGTGGGGTCCCCCGGAGCCAGCTCCCAGCCCTCCCCTGGCTGTTCTGCTGTGGTGAGAGTCGGGTCTCAGGCCATCTCTGAGCATCTTGGCTGGCCCCCAGCTGCCCTTCCCTGAGCTGGCTCCTTATGGCCCTGAGAAATAAAAAATGTCCCTTTCCTTAGCAACTTGACCCCAGGATGTAATGAAGATGAGAAAGGAGAGAAGGAGAAAGAGGAGAGAGAGAGGGAGAGAAGGAGAGAGAGAGGAGGGAAGAAGTAACGAAGGAGACCACTACTACTCCTGCTGTCCTCCCCCCTCCAACCTTGCCTAGTTCACAAGACAGGAGGAAAGAGAGAAAGAAACAAAAGTAAGATAAATAGCCAGACAACCTTGGCACCACCACCCGGCCCTAGGAGTTAAACAAAGTAATAATAATAACATCAACCCCTGGCCTAAACTACTTGTGTTATCTGTAAACTCCAGACACTGTATGAGAAAAGCATTGTAAAACTTTCTGTTCTGTTAGCTGATGCATGTAGCCCCAGGGCACGTTTCCCACGCTTGCTTGATTTATCACGACCCTTTCACGTGGACCCCTTAAAGTTGTAAGCCTTTAAAAAGGCCGAGTATTTCTTTCTCAGGGAGCTCGGCTCTTAAGACGCAAGTCTGCCGATGCTCCCGGCCAAATAAAAAACCTCTTCCTTCTTTAATCCCGTGTCTGAGGAGTTTTGTCTGCGGCTCGTCCTGCTACAGAAGGAGGGAGGGAGAGGGAGGGAGAGAGAGGGAGGGAGGGAGAGGGAGGGAGAGAGGGAGGGAGGGAGAGAGGGAGGGAGAG
>NC_037672.1:3801163-3903208 GCF_003255815.1 Theropithecus gelada
GGGAGGGAGGGAGAGAGGGAGGGAGGGAGAGAGGGAGGGAGGGAGAGGGAGGGAGGGAGAGGGAGGGAGAGAAGGAGGGAGGGAGGGAGAGGGAGGGAGAGAGGGAGGGAGGGAGGGAGGGAGGGAGAGAGAGGGAGAGAAGGAGGGAGGGAGAGAGGGAGGGAGGGAGAGGGAGGGAGAGAAGGAGGGAGAGAGAGAGGGAGGGAGAGGGAGGGAGAGAGGGAGGGAGGAGAGAGGGAGGGAGGGAGGGAGAGAGGGAGGAAGGGAGGTCTGAATTCTTCTAGGCTCAAGGTTTTGAATTAGGTGTCCCGGGCTCAGACACTTGAGAGCACAGTTCAGGGACGTCAACTGCCTCAGGGGGGCTGTGTTGACCTCTGCAAACTCCTCAAAACATGCCCCCCACCACCCCCTCCCCAGCCTGCCGCCCTGAGCCCTAACCCAGCTGCTTTGCTTCTCATCGCTTTTCCCAGGGAATGGAAAACCCCTCAGCCTTCCCCACGGCCATGTGACTCCAGCGGTTCTTCCTCCCCGTCCACCGTGAGCCCTTCAGTGTGGGGACGCTGCGGCAGGGCCCCACTGAGTGGAGCCAGTAGGGTGCAGCTGGTGTGGAGGGGTGGGGGTGCTGAGCAGCTCTTGGGGGCCACCTTCAGCTAGCAGGTTGCCAAGTGCATCAGGCAGGGCCGTCCCCCTCTGAGCCTCTGCCCCCATATCTCCCCACAACTGAGGGGAGGGTCTCAGGCAGAGACAGACTGCACTCAGATCTCCCTGGAGCCTCAGCCCACAGCCAGGGCCCGGGATGCTGGTGGGTGGCCCCACACATGCCACCTCTGCTTGCTGCCATACTCACAGGGAGGTGCCCTGGGGAGCGGCAGGGTCAGCGCTGGCCCTCGGCGGGCCGTGTGCTCCTCCCACCCTGCGCCGGGAGCTGCTTGGCTGGGTGGTCTCAGGCCGTCCTCGTCGCCCCCCAGGATGGTTGTGGCCCATCTTGGAGCCCCCCCAACTTCGCATGAGTCTGGGGGTTGGTTTCTGGGACACACCACTTTGACATTCATGTGTCTGACCGCCTGACCTAAAGGCCACCTGACCACCTGAACAGCGTGGGGACCTTCAGTTCCCGTGTTCTATGAATGGCGCTGACGGAAAGCACCATGACCCCTGCAGTTCAGGTCCCGGGCCCCTGAGACCCCTGGCCTCTGTTGCGTCCCTGAAATTACTCAGCGGGGGTGGGGTGATCAGCAGCAAGCCATTTTTATCTGCTTTGCCTTTTCTTACGTTCTCCCAAATGTCCATGGTGGAAACGGTCAAGTTCTGTCATTAGAAAAGCAAGAAGCAACACGAAGCATTCTCCCTGCAGATGTCCCCGCATAGCCCAGCGGGGAGCCCCGCGTCCCCCAGCCTCTCCCTGCACAGGACTAGGGCTCCCCAGGTCTCAGGGCCCAGCCCTTCCCCACCGTGGGGGGCTACCGCTCCTACTTCAGCACTGGCTACCAGCTGTGACCACCTGCAGGCCTGGAGGAGGGACCTGAATCCTGCCACCCCCACAAGAAGGCCAGTGGGGGTGGGGTTCCCACAGGTTTACCCCCAAGTCCGGCTGTCCAAGTATCCCTTCCTCCGCAATGCCCCCAGGCTGAGCGAGGCCCCCTGCATGGAGCCTTGGAGCCCAGCCAGCCTACTGGGACACAGCAGGAGAGAGTCCAGGCCCCTCCCACAGCCGGTCACCCCTGGATCCGGCTGCTGCACTCCCCCGGGCGTGGTGCCAAGCCTCTCTCACCCTCTGTCTCCACTGTCCTCCTTGGAGTCCCAGAGGTGGGGCCACCCCCTCACTCCTCAGAGGGGGCCCTGCAGCTCATGGCGGGCGGCGGCTTTCCCAGGGCCTTCCAACGAGTGGTGGCATCAGAATCCACGCTGGTCAGACACCAAGGCTGGGTCCTGACCACCTCGAAGGAGCTCGCTCACCTGGTTCTACCTCTGGCCCAGCTTTGGAAACCCAGCCCGGGGCACCTGGTCGGGCCTCGGCTGTCATCCCTACCCCAGGGAGGGGATGAGGATCAGGAAAACCCCAGAAGAGTTTCCTGATGCCTGAAAAAAATCGCCCAGGCAGCCGCTTTCCCCTGGGACTCTCTCAGGGCACTGGGCCTGCTCCCCTCCTGTGGGCGTCACTGCCGCTTGCCCTGCACGGGGCCATCTGGGCACACGGGCACCCCCAGGGCTGAGCTTCCCCAGGACAGGGGCAGGACCCGATGCTGGGCTCTGCCTGACTCGCCATCTTGGCCATTGCATCCTGTCAGTCTCCCGGGGGTTTCTTGGGTTTGAGGTGGTGCAGGGGAGCGTGAGAGGGGGTCTGTGTGGAAGATGAGTGGGGCAGCACATCCCCGGACCCCATCCTCCAGAATAGAAGGGTGAGCAGATGTGGCCCCAGGATCCAACACCACCCGGGGTGGTCCCTGGGCCAGCAGGGGAAACAATACCCAACCGGGTTCAGAACCCCCGATGGTGACCCAGAGGGCCGTGGGGGCTGAGCTGGGGAACTCTGGTGTCACTTCCTCCTCCGTTTGTGTCTCTGAGGCAGGCAAGCAAGTGCTGTCACTGTCATGGCCACTGCCACACCCAGGATTGGGTGAATTAGCTCACTTCCTGCACACCTAGTCGTTCATCCATCTGCTCACTCACACGGACGCACAGGCAATTACTAGCATTTTCTCACCACCCTCCTGTCAGGGATTGATGAATACATCATGGGTCCTGCTCTCTCCTGAGACCATAGAAACATCCATGGCTCCCCAGTTCTTTATATCTGCTCTGTTCTCCCACTTCAGTTCTGAGAAAGCTTGTTGGTTGATTCTGTCTCCCGCATTTCAACAGCTATTTAACCTAACTAGAGCTTTGGCCTTGGTGAAATTGATTTTGAAGGAGAAGGAAATAATATTCCATTAAAGGCACTGAAAAATTGACCATCCAGTCTCAGTGCGATCTCAGGGGTAGAGATGCTAACGACTGTTTAGACTGAATTTCCGTCCTTGCATGACTCCAGGTTTCACATCAATCCCAGGCGAACAGCCACTGCAGGGTTGGATGCTGGGAGACCTGGCAGCAGATGAATATTCGGAGCTCTGGGATTCCTGTGTGCTTAGTCTCTCATTCCCAGAGGGTTCAGCTGACATGCTTCTTGCCCTGTTCCTCCTTGTACAGCAAAAAGCTCAATTACTGATGCCCCAAATTCAGCCCTCATTGGACCTGACCCCCAGGAAGCTCAGAGGGTGGTGGAGGGCCCCAGAGGGGCTCAGATTGGGTGGCCTTGGGGGCCTCCCCTCAGCCCCGAGGGGACCTGCTGCCAGCCCAGGAACTGGGGTTTCTTTCTACCTTCTTTCAAACTGCCATACCTGTTTGAAAGTTGGGGTCTTCCCCTGACCTCAAGGGGAGGTGGCAAGGCCCCATCCCAAGGTGTGGTCCTGGAAGATCAGCACACACCCAGACCCTCCCTCTATCCAGAGACAAATGGGGAGGAGTGGAGTGGCCCTAGCTCTGGTGAGTTTCCAGTCCGGCCCCGCCCTCCGACCCTGACTCCAGGGTGGTGTCGGTTCCTGGGGGCACATCTCCTTGTCCCTCTATTCACGAGGGTGGGGACCAAGGGCGTGCTGCCCCGCTCATCTTCCACCTAGACCCCCTCTCATGCTCCCCTGCACCACCTCAAACCCAAGAAACCCCCAGTGTGTCCTGCAAGGAGGTCCTTCCCTTGGCTCCCAGGAATTCAGGGCACAGCTGGTCGGTTTTACATTCCACGGATGCTGGGTGCCATGGACATGCAGAGTATTTAGGGTGCCAGTGAGGGCTGGGGGGCACAGGGCGGGTGCTGGTAGGGGCTGGGGGCGCAGGGCAGGGGCCATTGGGGCTGGGGGCGCAGGGTGGGGGCTGGTGAGGGCTGGGGATGCAGGGCAGGGGCCTGTGGGGGCTGGGGGCGCAGGGCGGGGACTGGTGAGGGCTGGAGGTGCAGGGCAGGGGCCGGTGGGGGCTGGGGGTGCAGGGCGGGTGCTGGTGGACGATGGAGGCACAAGGGGTCTGGGAACTCTCTGCACCCTCTGCTCAATTTTCCTGTGAACTTAAAACTGGTCTAAAGACATTTTCAAGTAAATAACTGTGTATTTGTGCATATATACATATCAGGGCAGTCCTGCCCTCAGTCCACGGCCCTGCAGCACCCTGAGTTGTCACCCATGTTCCCTGTGACATTGTTCTTTTCCCATGACAGCCAACAGTTGGGCAGGGTACCATAGACTTTGGTGCACAGACCACCTGCCACAGAACCCCCTGGGCCTGCCCTGAGGTGGGAGGTGGCAGGATGAGCTGGCAAAGGGGAGCTGGGGGCCTGGAGTTCCCTGGGGGCCAGGCCCTGGCCCTGGAGTAGGGGGTCCATCAGCCCCCTCACTCTTAAGGAAGCTGTTGGTTCAGGGCCACCATGGCCATGTCCGCCGGGATCTCCAGGCCAGCTCTTCTGCCCATGCCGCCCAGGGCTGGAAGCTCACAAGGGCCCATCTCACCACCCCAAGCCTCTTCTGGGTTTAACCCATTTATGCCTGAGGTTGCAATTTTTTTAAATGTTTGCATTAGTAAAAACTTAGACCTTGGTGATGACCTTGAGCAGTAGGATATAAATAACTCCCACAGGCTTAGCGTTCCAATAATGGAACACTAGGCATAAATATTATCAAGCTGCAAGTTCTCATGGCCAGTGCTGTCTCCTTCCACTTTGACTGGAGAGCCAGTGACTGTGGAGAGTCAGACTCAGGCGGAATGGCTCGCATGGCCCCCATGGCTCCCGGCCACGTCATTCGAAGTGTAGCTGCTGGGCCTAGGCTGGCCTGTGACCTCTGCCTGGCCTGACAGAGACAGAGTTGGGCTCCACAGGAATCCAGGGGCCCCCTGTGAAGTCCAGAGGCAAGCTGGAGGTGGGGGAGGATGCTTGCTAAGCCCAATGCCTGACTGCTGGCTCTTGGCCCTGCTGCTGAGCAGGCTTTTCTAGTCTTCTGAGATAAACACACTCAAGAGTTTGTGGGGTTTGAGCCTCCAGTATCCTCAGATTCTGAGACTAACAGCCCGTGGTTCCAGGGTGCCCTGGCCTCAGGTGCTCAGATTCCATGATTCCAGAGTGCAGGCTGGGGTGGAGGAAGTCCATTCTCTTGCATTCTGACATTCGGCCTCCAGCGTCTGCTTTGCTGGGATGCCCTGCTAGACTACAGGCTCCCCAGAGGAAGGGACCAAGCCTTGCTCCCCTGGATCCCCTTCCCAAGGCCCACATTATTTTCTGAGAGCAGTGCTTATGATCAATCTCTTGTTTTATCAAATAAGGGAAAGCCATGAGCTTCTTCAAGCTGTATTTGGCAGTAATGAGGACATGCCCCCATTTCTCGCTGAGCTGTGGCTGCCAGTTTCAGACGGGGGCTTACATAAACACTCGCCAGCAACCTGGGGCTGGGGCCGGGCCCTGACAGGAGCCCTGTGTGCACTGGGGCTCGGGGGAGCCTGGTGAGGAGGTGCGTCTCCACGCCGGAGAAAAGCAGGTGTCGTTTCCAAGGAAACTTCGCCTGCACTTTTCCAGACACCAACCGGCTGGGCTGTTTTTCATCATCCCCGCTGCACGAGGAGGAAGCCTCTTTTCCCTGGGCTTAGAGAGGACGGAGAGGCAGAAACAGAAAAGAGAGCTGGGAGTGCACCTGTGGGGGCCAGGCCTGTTGCTGCCACCCAAGGGAATGCTCACCCCAGGAGTGGCCACGCCCAGGCCTGCGGCAACAACTCACCATGATGCCCACTTGCAGGTCCAAGGCCCAGAGGCAGGCGGGGCTGCAGACGCACAGGTGATGGGGTCACACCCTGTCCAGGGGAGCTCGAAAGCTCAGACCCCACCAGAGCTGGTGTCCTCACCAAAGGGCAGCACAGCCCGGGGCTGAACGTGTGGCTCCCCACTCACCCCTGAGGACCTGATCTGTGAAATGGGAAGAACTCCTCATTTGTCCAGGCAGCATGGGGAACAGTGAGATAAAAAGAATGGCCTCCGGCACTGACGCTCCCCATTACAAGGGGAGCAGCCTCATCCCCACTAATCAGCAAGGAGCTTTCAGGAGATAGCACAGCATGAGACAGAGTAGGCGAGGGAGGTGGGCTGTCTGCCTCAGTGTGGGCTCTGATGCTTCCTGGCTGTGTGTCCTCGGGCAAGTTTCTGAACCTCCCTGGGCCTCTGCTCCTTCTCCATAAAATTGGGATGATCATAATCTCTCCCTGAGAGGGCTGGTTTGAAGGCCAAATGAGTTAATGAATGCGAACAACAGCCTCCCCAGCCCCATACACACACCGCCAGGGTAAAATGCTCAGTGGCAGTGGACATTAGCCATGACCAGTGAGATGTTCGCCATCTGTGAGAGGGACAGACGCGGTGAAATTCACAAGGAACATACCTGCGTGTCCAGTGAGCAGTGGGCACGCAGTGAATATGTTTAGTATGGTGGGACACCTGCTCACCCCAGAGGACACCCGTCCTCCTGGGAAGGTGCCTCCACAGGGCTTCTGGGCAGAGATACTGCTTCAAGCCTGGGGCTGGCGGGTGGGCTCCTGCAGGGTCTGCAGTGGAGCTTGAGGGAGCATGGCTGCTGGTGGCTGCTGTCCTGGGGAAGTGGGGAGACACTGGAGCCAGGCCCCGGCAGCTGACCCCTGAGGCCCCACCGTCCTGCCTGGGTGATGGAACTCCAGGTGTGGACACAGGTGTGCTCAGAATCAGCGAGAAGCTTCAGAAACAATGCCGTCCAGAGCCAGGTAGAGGCTTACCCCAAAGATAGAGGGGCAGGTGAGCTACGGGCCACCTGCAGCCTGCCCTCCACCTGCCTCCTCTCTCTGAATCGCTCTGGGACTGTGATTGACAAGTGTCTGCACCTCCTGGGCGCCTCTCCACAGCGGAGCCCTGAGCCCTGTGAGAAGAGCTTTTCCCTCCCCTGACGTCTCTGCACACCCTTCCCTCGAAGAATGTAGAGAAGATCGCATTTTGTAAAGTAAAATATTTGCTTTTTCTAAAAGCTTCAAAATAATCTATTTTTCCTTTCTTTCTGGGGAAAATTTTGCAGCTCAAGCATTTCGTCTGCCTCTGGGGGATCTCTCCAAATAACGAAATGCTGTCGGGAGCCTGGAGCCGCTGGGCAGTGCTGGCCATGAGTGGCCTCTGGGGGAAACTGAGACACCGGGCCCGCGTTCCTGGTGCTCGGAGGCGCTGCCTGTGGCAGGCAGGTGTGATCCCAGGTGCCCAGAGCTGCCTCACCAAAGCCAAGCGGCTCTGAAAGAGGCCTCTCGAGTCTTGTCACTCAATATGCAGGTAAAAGTCAACCCTGTCCTCGGCCTTGCAGCCTTGAGATCTAGAAACAAACCCAAGGCTACAGGCGCTGGTCCCTGGGGAAGGTGAAGCGGCACAGGCCCAGAGTCCCGGCGGCCTGGGTTCAAAGCCCAGTGCTGCACCCACATGAGTTACTCTCGGAGCCTGTAAGGCGAAGTGGCGTGAAGGACGATGTAGCTAACCTGTCTGCTACAGAGTAGGTCCCCATACCAGGGAGGTCACACTCCTCATTCATCTTCACATTCTGAGATCTCCACTGGACAGGCAACCGGCCCATAATGCATGAGGCCCTGCTGGCGGGGACAGGAAGCAGGGACCCAAAGAGCTTGGTGATCACAGGCAAAAGGGGGATCCCGTGCAAGGAGGAGGACACGGGGGGTTCCCCACGGGAAAGGAGCAGCCACAGAAGACATAGCCTTCTTGGCAGCAGGGACCACACACAGCCTGACTCAAGCCAGTCGAGATTTTGTAATGGGGTCTGGGGACCAGGATGGGTAACCAACAACATGCACAGGGGCCCAAGCTCCTGGGCTCAAGCAATCCTCCTGCCTCAGCCTCCTGAGTAGCTAGGACCACAGGCATGGTCCAGGGTTTCGCCACGTTACTCAGGCTGGTCTCAACAACATGCACAAGGGCCCGTATCTCTGTCCAAGTCCAGGCTGGAGGCTGCTGCCAGACACGGCTGACGGTCGCCATGTCTGCCCAGCTCAAAAGTCCAGGGGAGAGGAAAGTGCCCAGCCCTTTGGCCCTAGAAATGTGTCCCAGGGAAGGTTCTGATGGGCTCCTCCGGGGCAATCCCCAGGACTGAGGAGTAGGCTCAGACTGGGGGGTCACGTAGGTCAGGTGCCCACCCAGAGACCTGGGCGGACTGGACCGTGGGATCAGGCACACTCAGATGACAGCAGAAGCAGAGGTCTGTTGCCAGAAAGGAGGGAAGGGCATAAAGTGGGATAGCCCCAAGGAAGGCACCCCTGAGGTCCCATCAGCCACCCTGGAGACCAGAGACGCTCAGTCCCCATGTGTGTGTGAAGGCGCGTGGGGTGAGGTGCGGGGGACTGTGTAGCAGACATTGCAGTATGGAGGTTTCACCCAGTCATTTTCATAAAACTTGGCTTAACCACTTGGCCCTAATTCCCATCCCCTCGATGGAGGCAACGGCTGTGGCTTGGAAAGACGACATCACCATGGTGCTTAGTGGGGCAAACCCAGTTTTATAGACAGTATTGAGGTGGCCTTGAGCACCCTATGTGCCAGGCAGTGCCCTCGCACCCTGGAGGACACAGCTAGGCCTCTGGGCTCTAGGGGAGAAGGCCCATCCCATGGGGCAGGCGGGGCAGAGACGAGGCGGTCAGGAGACGTCGCGCAGGGACGGCCAGGGATTCTGGAAGAGCATGAGGGCCCAGCAGCGGCTGTGACGGGGATGAGGTTATGACCATGGCAGCTGGCTCTTCCCAGGGGCTGGGTTGTCCGTGAATGTGGCCCAGTGCACACTTGACCCCAGGTTCCGTGTGAGGAGGCCCCAGCAGGAGGGGACAAGACGGCCTCGGGCTCAGCCCCATGAAGCTTACGTTCTAGTGCAGGAGAGCGATGGAAGCCAGAGGAGCCAGTGGACCAATGAACAGAATCCCGAAGAGCTGTGGGTCCAACCACAGACCCAGCTCCGCCTCCCACCTCTCTCCACAGCGTCCAGGCTGGGGGTGTCCTCGGTCCTGGGACCACACCTGGCCCTACTAGGCCTGGCCCTGAGATGGCTTGACATTCGAAAATCAGCGAGGAATGTGTGGCTGGTGATGACTGTGTAAGTATCACTCAGGGCGGGGCCAGGCCTGCTGTGACGTCTCCTCCCACAATCCCTGGGAATTTGAGGGTAACTCCAGAGCAAGTGGGTTATTTTTTTGTTTGTTTGAGACAAGGTCTCGCTCTGACATCCAGGCTGGAGTGCAGTGGCATCATCTTGGCTCACTGCAGCCTCAAGCTCCTGGGCTCAAGCAATCCTCCTGCCTCAGCCTCCTGAGTAGCTAGGACCACAGGCATGGTCCAGGGTTTCGCCACGTTACTCAGGCTGGTCTCAAACTCCTGGGCTCAAAAGATCCGCCCATCTCTGCCTCTCAAAGTGCTGGGATTCCAGGCGTGAGCCACCGCCCCCAGCCAAATGGGTTCTTTACTCATTCTCCACTCTTTGTTCCAGATCATATCACATTTCAATCTTGTCCCAAGTCTCCTGTATCATTTTCTTGTTTTCATGGAGATTTAACGACCCATGTTTTTAGGTGTGTGCCTTTATTTAATCATCATTTTCTCCCTCAAAATGGTTGTTTCTCCATCATAACATCCAGACGCCTCCCTGCATCCCCTGGTGGCTGTTGCAGTGTGGATCGGTTGCCCCCAGGCCTGCTCCTCTATTCCTGACTTTCCTTTCCCTCCACACAGAGCTGGATCTACAGACTCATAGTGCCTGCATCTCCCTCTCTTGGTTTCACCCCCTGCTCCTGCTGGAGCACATCCTCAAGTAACTTCCTAGCAACAGGGGTATGAAAAACAAATGCCTGTGCTCTGGCATTTGTGAAAACATTTTTATTCTGTCCTCTCACTTGATAAATAGTTTGGCTGGGTATAGAATGCCAGGATGAACATTACTTGCCTCAAAACTGAGAAAGCGTCTTCTCCCCAGACTCCAGTGTTGCCAGTGAGATCTGGAAAGTCAATTTGCTGGGTGCGGTGGCCCGTGCCTGTAGTCCCAGCTACTCTGGAGGCTGAGGCAGGAAGATGGCTTGAACCTGGGAGGCAGAGGCTGCAGTGGAGTGAGATCGAGCCACTGCACTCCAGCCTGGCGACAGAGCAAGACTCTGTCTCAAAAAAAATGTCCTTCTGATTCTGCTCCCTTTGTGGCTCACCTGTTTTCTTTTTCTGGAAATTTGGAAGCCATCCTTGGAGACTGGAAATTCAGCAACGGTGCCTCTGGCTATGGGTTATTTTCCGCCCACCATCCAGGGAAGGCCGCAGGAGCTGGAAGAAATTGTAACATCAGTGCTGTACCGTCTGTTCTGTGAATTCCCTGGTCATCGTCCCCCTCTGTTTCCCGTGTTTCTTACTGGGACTCTGTCTGTCCGATATTAGGTCCTTTACTTTTGTTTTAATCTAAATTTTGGTTGCGGTCTCGACTTTATTTTCCATATTCTCTGCTGACGTTTGTATTTTGGCAATTGTATTTCAACCTCCCAGTGCTCTTTCCTGTTCTCTCATTGTTTCTATTTGTGTCTTCCTATGATTGTGATATTTTCATGAGTCTTCCAAGCACTTTCATTAGAAGTTCTTGTTTTTAAGCTTAATGTGCTTGGACTTGTTTCAAGAGCCCCTGCTTCCCCCGAGGTCCGTGCTGCCCTTTCAGGCTGTTGGAGGGAGCGCTGGGCAGGGGCAGGTGTGAGCGTCCTCCGCTCTTATCTGAGAGGCTCTGCTTTCCCCTGGGGTAGGACAAGGTGTCCCCTGGAAGCTCAGCTTTGGGGGAATGGCAAAGTGGCCAGCTCTCCTGCTTGGTGTCCCAGGAACTGGAAGGAGAAAGGCTTTCGGGAGGCTGGCCGGTGTCCACAGGCAGTTCATCTGAGTTGTTTGGAGAATAATCCAATTTACTTCCTGGGGTATAAACTTCCTGTCTTCATTCTAAGTAAGGAATTGGGGGTGAGGGGCAGTTGTCCCCTCCAGTCCTCCCTCACACCTGCCTTTGGCCGTCCCTGGGCTCTGAGTCTGGAGTCCGGCCCGCCTCACTCCTGTGGCCATTCGTGGAAATGCCAGGCTGTGGGTTTCTCTTCTGTTCACCGAGAGCCCACTCCCGTTCCTTTCCATGGTCCAGAAACTGGTTGACATCTCTCACTACTTGGCAGCCTGTGTCCCTCCCAAGCTCCTTCCTGGCATGAACCAGTTCTCACTTGTGCTTCTGTGGAGTCTCAGGAGGGGTGGGAGATGGGCACAGAGCCCGGTAAATCCACTGTGGTTTGAATAAACCAGGAAGGGGTACAATGAGACAGGCATTTTAGGGGGGCCCTTGGAGGCCACTTGGAGGATGGGCTGGATAGGGGAGGCACTTGCAGTAAGGAGGGCAGGAAGGAGGTCACCACCAGCCCCAGGGCAGTGAGGTCGCCACCGGCCCCAGGGCACCGGCCCCAGGGCAGTGACTGTGGCTTCAGAAGGCTGTCCCACGTGACAGAGTGGAGGGGTGGACTATGGCTTATTCAACTCCACTGAGGCAAGGTTGGACATAGGACAGGTTGTGAGGACAGTGAGCAGAAAGGAGACAGGAAGATGGGGCATTCCTGGTGGCGTGGGGGTGGCACTCCTGCAGACCCCCAGTGGCTGCTGCAGCAGAGAGCTGGGGAGGTGAGGTGGGCTGCTCCCTCGCCACCCACGGAGGAGTGGGCCCTGCTCGTCCCTGGCTTTGCCCGTCCGCTGATCTGGTTCACTGTTGCTTACCCTGGAGAGACGGCTGCCCCAGGTTTAAACTGGACAGCTTCCCGGGGCCAGCCTACAGGCGGCCCCCACAGGGCTGGAGAGACCATGAGATGATAAGATGCGACCTCTGTGTTTGTCAAAGAAAGCTCCGGCTGGGGTCAGAGAGGGACCTGGGTGAGTTGCTTGGCCCAGAAGTCAGGTCTTCCCTGGGGGAGGCTCAGGGAGCTCTGCGTGGCCTTGACCCCCTGCAAAGAGGGTGGGCACGGTGGCGTGGGGCTTTAGTTCTGCCCCGTGCAGTGGGCAAATTGGGCCCATGCTGACGTGCGTGGGGTTATGGGGGAATTGTGTTCTCCCAAAATTCATGTTGAAGTCCCAACCCCAGGACCTCGGAGTGTGCCCTTGTTTGGAAATAAGGTCGTTGGAGACGTCATGAGTTAAGATGAGGTCATACTGGAATAGGGAAGCCTCTAATTCAATCTGGCTGGTGTCCTTACAAAGGGGGAGATTTGGACGCAGGCACGGAGGGAGAGTCCTGTGGGAGGAAGAAGGCAGGGGTTGGGGTGGTGATTCCTCAAGCCAAGGAATGGCCACGGCTGCTGGCGCCACCAGGAGCTGGGGAGAGGATGGGACCGTTCTCCCTTGCAGCCTCAGGGGGAGCCAGCCCTGCCCACACCCTGACCCGGACTCCTGGCCTCCAGAGCTGGGAGAGGAGACTTTTCTGTTTCTGTTGTTTAGGCCCCAGTTTGTGGCACTCTTTACGGGAGTCCTGGGGATCTCATACATTCGGGGTGCAGCGAGGAGGCTTGGCTGCACGGGGCTCCCTCTCTCCACCCGGTTCCACCAGCAGCTGCGGTTCTGGATCCAGCACAGCCTCATGCTCTCACCCTGGAGGCCTGATGCCTAGGGTCGGAGGAACGAGGCCAGTCCTGACCTGGCCTGTGGCAGACACACCCTGGGGCTGGGATGTGAGGTCCCGGGGACATGAAGCAAGGGCGTGGCCTGCAGCTGGCAGAGGCCCCTGCACAGGCTGTGTGGATGCTCAGCGCAGAGCTGAGATGCCCTCGTCTGGTGTGCAAGGCCTCGGCGCCATCCCACAGGCTGAGGTGCGTGGGCAGCTCTCACCATATTCCCTCTGAAACCACAGTCACAGACCAACTGTGGTGGCCCAGCTGCCTGGCCTCCTCCGGGAGTCTTTGGGATTTCCCTGGGTGGGGTGAGGCACCCCTGCAGCTCCCATGAACCTCCGTGACCCTCTAGTCACTGCCAGCTTGTCAGTTTCCTGTCAGCTGAGGATTCCCCTCTGGGATCCCCCTGGACCCCAGACCTGGGCACAGGTGGGCTCGCTCAAGCTTCAGCAAAGAGACCTCCCTCCCTCAGCCTGGTCCTTGGGCCCTCCAGGACCTGGGGGAGTGGCCAGCCCCCCATAGGGAGAGGAAGAGAACACAGCTATCTGGGTGAATGTGACAGCGGTCTGCCAACAAGCGCACCCTGCCCACAGCACCCCTGCCCTGCTTGCTGGAAAAAGGTGTCGCTGGGCGTGGGAGCAACCTCCACCTCCAGAAACCCAGCACAGCCAGACTGCGAAGGGCCGCACAGGCCAGGGCCCTCTCCCTGAGAATCAGAGGTCACACAAGCCACAGCTGTACACGCTCATCAAAGAGCACGATAGGTCACTCACCGCATTCTGCTGCTAGTGACAGGAGAGAGGCCAGTTCCACTGTTGATTAACCATACTGGTCGTAACTTCATGACCTGTCACTTAAGATTTTTGTCCCTCAAAATGATCAATGTGCCACCACCACGTGGGATGCCAGCATCGTCTGTGGCACCCCATGCAATGGAGGAAGAGCTGGGTTTGGGCATCAGGAGGTCAGAGTCTCTGCCATTGTCCCTGTGTCCGGGGTGGTCACCCACCCCCCCAGGGCCCGGTCACCTCACTCAGGAAATTGAGGTGATCAATGACTTGAGCAGAAGCTGGTTTTAGAGCAAAGTCCTTTGCAGGGTCCTGAGGGATGAAGCAGGGGAGGAGGGAACAGCTCCTGCTCTGTAGCTGGAGGTCCCAGGAGCACCGCACACCTGGGCTCCCAGCCACTTGGAGGACGGGCTGGAGTGGGAGGCACCCAGGGTGAGGAGGGCAGGTGAGGGGTGGCAGGCCGCTAATGGCCCCAGGGCAATCAGGGTAAAGCTGATCGTGGCTTAACAGGTGCTGTCCCATGTGACAGTGTGGAGGTGTGGACTGTGGCTTATTCATTGGAGGCTTTGAGAAACAGCCAGCACACCCCTGATATGAGGCCCGTGGGTCTCCCTCCGCCAATATGTCGCAGAGATCTCCCTGCCCTGCTGGCGAAGAGATTTCACTCCAGCCCACCTTGGGACTTGGCAAAAGGCCCGAGTCAATGCCCAGATTCAGCCGTGTGGCATCTCGATCCCACCCACTTGAGAGCCCTCCCACCCCAGCAGGTCTGCTGCCATCAAGGGCTTACCCTGTGGGCTGCCCACGCTGCTGTAACCAGTGGCCACATGCTCCATGGTGTTGAGCAGCACCTTTCTTCTGCCACAGCTGCATAGGTCACGAG
Organism: Theropithecus gelada; assembly: GCF_003255815.1. Taxonomy (NCBI): domain Eukaryota; kingdom Metazoa; phylum Chordata; class Mammalia; order Primates; family Cercopithecidae; genus Theropithecus; species Theropithecus gelada. The sequence goes on from NC_037672.1 coordinate 3,815,552, forward strand.
TCCTACAGGCTCAGCCAGTCCCTCTGCTCCAGGTTTAATCAGGCCAGAATCAAGATGCCAGGGCCTGGCTGTGCTTTGGAGGCTTTTGGGGAGAACCTGCTTCTGGGCTGGTGCAGGGTGTGGCAGAATCCCAACGCTTGAGTTTGAATGGTGAATTTTATGCTCTAGTGTGGCTGGGCCATGGTACTCGGATATTTATTTGGTCAAACGCTATTCTAAATGTTGCTGTGAAGGTAATTTTTTTTCTTTAAAAATTAAGATTTAAATCACTAGACTCTGAGTAAAGCAGATGGCTGTCTATCTGCTTCACCTGATTGGATGTGGGTAGGCTTCATCTGATCAGGTGAAGACTTTTCAGAGAAAAGGCCACACTCCCTGTGGAGGAAGAGAGGATTCCAGCAGCAGACGGCCTTGGGCTGGAGCTTCAGCATCAACTCTTCCCAGCCTGCCAGCCTGCCCTGCGCATTTTGGACTTGCCAGCCCCTGCAACCACACATACAAGCAGACACACACACACACACACACACACACACACACACAAAAGACCTCTGGGTTCGGTTTCTCTGGGGAATCCTGAGTGATACACCATCCTAGGACTGAGGTCCCTGCCCTTGCTGATGGCCAGTGGGGGCTGTCCCTAGCCCTGCAAGGCCCCCTGAATCCCCTGTCACACTGCCCTTCCATCTTCCAACCAGCAGTGGCAAGTGGAGTCCTTCCCACTCTTTGGATCTCTCTGACTTCTCCTCCTACACTGCCCTGACTCCAGCTTGACAGAGTTCCCTGTTTCTAATGCCTTCTGTGCTTAGACCAGGCCCTCCCAGATAATCCAGGACAATCTCTCTGTCTTAACACCTCTGATGAGTAACTGTAATTACATCTACAAAATCCTTCTTGCAAAATTACATTATATGCAATGTGACATTCACAGGTACTAGGGTATGGATAAATTTGGGGGGCCCAATCTAGCTGCCACATTTGCCCTTGGAGAGCTTTATCTCCTTCCTCCCCCTTCACACCCCCAGAGCTGTCAACTCCTCCAGTGCATCTAAACCTGCTCTGGGGCCCCTCATCCCACCAAGATGTCAATAGCAGAAAATGAGGCCCTGGTGGGACTACCTTCTATCAGACATCAAAGGCAGGCTGGAGGGACTCAGTCTCTGTGGTGAGACCTCAGGCAGGAGACGCTGGGTCATGGAGCACTGTGTGGATGTGCTCCACACCAGGCTGTGGCACAGGATGTTGCCAGTCCCCATTGGTGAGGACTCTGCACCATCATGTTCCGCAGATGACCAGCCATGCAGGCCCTGTAGTCACCATATTCATTTATTTTCCCCCTTCAGTCACCCCATGTCAGTTAGCTACTGCTGTGTAACAAACAGCTCCAATTTAGCAGTTTACAACAACCATTTGTTTAGCTCATTCAAGAGTGAAGGGCTGAGGCCATTTTTGTGATCCACTGTGCTCCTCAAGCCCTAGACCCACCCAGCCCAGTAGCCAAGGAGGCAGAGCCTTACAAGTTGCAGAGTCTAACAAGTTGTGGCAGTGATAGAATTAGTCTTCAGCTGCCTGGTGTTTGAGGCCATCCAAGCCTGGCTCCACTCTACTGCCACCTTTCCCCATCCAACTGTCCACCAAGGTGACATCTCATGGCTATGCCAGACCACGTGCAAGCTACTCCCTGCAGCACTGCCCTGGCCACAGGCAAAAGCCTCGTGCCCCTTCTGCTGGCCAGCCCATCCTGCAAGGCAGACTGGACCCTTCCTTGGGTGACCGTGGGCAAATCAATCAGCCTCTCTGAGGCTTGGTTTTGTCAAAATCGAGGTGCTGATATGATGTGCCTCCCAGGACCATGTGCAGATAAGTGATGGGAAGATGACCTTGTGCAGTGCACAGCCTGCCCCAAAGGCACAGCCTTGTTCTGGCAGGTTCTAGGGGCTGCTCCTCTGGTCAGTTTGCCCTGGGCCTGCAGAATCTTGACTTGAGCCCCCAGGGGCGGGATGCAGGTGGGCTGCAGGTGGTGAGCCTGCCCCTGCAACATTGGAGGGGCTCTTGAACCAAGAACAGTGTGATGCTCAGGTCACCTCTTGTTTGGGGCTGGAAACAGGTCCTGCTGTGGCCTGAGCTGTGGTGTGAGGACTCTCTCTGAGGGGTGCCCCTTCTCATGTTTGAGCTCCTCATCATCAGCCTGGCTCGGAGGGTGCAAAACTCCTCTGGAAGCCTGTGCAGGTCAGGGGACCCTGGCTGCAAGTGACAGAAACAAAACCAAACTGGCTGAAACAAAAAAAGCGACTTTATTGGCTTATGTGATGGAAAAGCCTGGAGGTTAATCCCAGGCTCTGGGCTTGGTGGAATCCAGGAGCCGAACCCTGTTCTCGGGACGCAGTCTCCTCTTCTTGCAGCTCTGCTTTAGTCTGAGGAAGGCTTGTGTTTCCCGGTGGTAAGAATAGCCCAGCTCCTGCCCTCTAGGGTGAGGAGAAATGCCTTCTTTTCGGGAGTTCTGGATAAAACCCCACATGGAAGCTCCCTGAATTGCCTGGGGCCGTGCACCAACCCCAGACCCCCTCTGAGCTAGGGGATGGTCTGCTGTGAGTGCCGCTCCCGACCCGGCTTCCTTAAGAGCTGGGAGGGATCTGTTCCTTGGAAGGCCAGGGACAGTGAGTGGGAAAAGGGTGGGCTCCCAAGGGGCTCTCTCCAAAAAGGTGAGGGTACCAGGCGGGTGCCTGGGGCAGAATCCAGGCAGGAGCAGAGGGTGCACACCAGCAGAGCAAGTCGAGTCCAGGCAGGAGCAGAGGGCGCACAGCAGCAGAGTGAGCCCAGAGGGTTTAAAGAAGGGGCCGTCTCTACGGTGTGGGTAGAGTCAGAGGAAGTAGGAAAGGACAGGGCAGAACCTGGGGAAGGCAGCCGGGGAGCCAGGGCTGACTCATGCCTGGGGACAGGAGGGACGCAGGCAGACCCCAGAGGAGGACCCGGGCTGCCCAGCAGCCTGTGGCAGGGAGACACAGGCGCTCCTGCCCAGGCCCGGGGGAAGGGGTCCGGGGATAAAACCCCGATCTCTTTTGCCCCACCCCATTATTTTCTGTGAGCTTCCTCTTAGCCACACACGATGAGTAGCTGGTGGACAGGGGTGCCCCTTGACACGGCCATATGGGACAAGGGTATGGCTGGATGGAGGTGTCTGGGGGGACACAGAGAATAACCAGCACACAGCTAAACCTGTGCTCTCCAACCCTTCAAGAGAAACTCAACAGCAACCTATACGAAGGCAATCATAAAACATTCCCGAAGACACAAAGAAGACCCGAAATAGAACAGTTAGGATGTTCCAGCATCACCGAGATGTCAGCTCTCCCTAATTTAGGGTATAAATTTAAAACGATCCCGATAACAACCCCGTGAGCTTCTCCTTCAAAAAAAGCTAGAACTGATACTAACATTCACATGGAAAAATAAACAAGCCTTGCCAGGGAAAAGCTGAAAAGAAAGTGCCGTGGGGCGGGGTGAACAAGGCCAGTCCTACCAGACGCTAAAACACGCAGTGGGGCCTCTTTAATGAGAACAGCGCCTAATGACACAAAAATACACAGGGCCGTGGGAGAGCAGGGACAGAGACAGGCCCCCCGCTGAGGCTGTGTGCGAGGAGGAGGCGCTCCAGTCACTAGAACGGTCTTGGTATTTCACATAAAATGGTACTGGGACAAGTGGAAAACCATTTGGAAAAAAGATAAAATGAGATCCATTTCTCACACCATGCCCAAGAATAAACTCCAAGTAGATGGGAGACCTAAACGCAGAAACTTAAATCTACAAATGCTAGAAGCAAACATTCATGAATTCCTCTATAAGAGCAATGAAGAAGGGCTTTCTGTGACTAAAAATCCAGGTGTAATCCAAGAAAATATTCATACAATTGCCAAGGAAAGCAGCTTATACAAGGAAAAAAATAAGCAAAGCGAAACGACAAATGAACCAGGAGAAAATATTTGGAACTCACTTCATAGAGAAAAGGCTCATCCCTCTACTACACAAGGAACTTTTCAAAGTTAAGAAGCACAAATGCGAAGTGTAAGAGCTGCTCTGCTCTAATCCCACAAGCCCGAGCGTCTTCCTTCCCCATAGCGTCGCCGGCAAGGTGTGTCCTCAGACGTCTGAATTTTGCCAATGTGATGGCAGAGAAGTGTTTCCTTGGTGTGGCTTCAATTTGCATTTCTCTTCTATGAGGAAGCTGAACACCTTTTCATGCATCTAAGGGCCATTTTTTGTTTTTTGTTTTTTGTTTTGAAACAGTCTTGCTCTGTCGCCCAGGCTGGAGTGCAGTGGTACAATCTCGGCTCACTGCAAGCTCCGCCTCCCGGGTCCACGCCATTCTCCTGCCTCAGCCTTCCGAGTAGCTGGGACTACAGGTGCCCGCCACCACGCCCGGCTAATTTTTTTTTTTGCATTTTTAGTAGAGACGGGGTTTCACCGTGTTAGCCAGGATGGTCTCGATCTCCTGACCTCGTGATCCGCCTGCCTCGGCCTCCCAAAGTGCTGGGATTACAGGCGTGAGCCACTGCGCCCGGCCTGAGGGCCATTTTTACATCCCTGCTTGGGAACTGTGTGTTCATGCAGTTTGCTGACTTTTTTCTATAAGATTTCTAGAAGATACTGGTAAGTAAAAGAAAGCGCCACGCCGAACAACACAGTAGCACGCTGCCTGTTGCACAGAGTGTAGCTACGACTGCCTGTCTTTACAAGAAGCAGCACAGGAAGAATAAACAAGAAAACAATTAGATTAGCTTCCTGCAGGGAGAGGGGGAGGGGCGGGGGAGGGATTCTCCAGGGAGCCCACCCAGCACACCTTTTGTGCACGTCTGACTTTTAGAAGCATGTTCGTGTTCTACATATTAAATCAGGAAGCATGAGAAAGGGAAAAATAAAATGGACAGAAAAACGGGAAAAATGGGCAAATGACATCTCAAATGAAGAACATAACCACAGTGAAAACCAAAAAGAAATGAAGAACTAATCCAAGAAGCTGTGAACACAGCGTCTGTCCTGCAGCCTCCGCCTCAGGCAAGGTCAGAAGGTAAGCGGGGAGTGCGAGCCAGCCCAGGGCAGCTTCCCGGGTGCACGCGTTTTACTCTTGTAGTGGAATGAACATGGCCACGCTAAAGGCATCACAGGCGCCGGCACAGCCGTGCACACCAGGGCACACATCCACGTCGCTGGAAGAAGAGACAGAGCATCAGGAATGTGGAGGGCCAGGAAGAACCCCTCAGGCAGGGACTGCACTTCAGTATGAGTCATGATTTCAGGAACACGCATGCGTGCGTGAGCATGTGCAGACGTGTGTCCTTGTGTGCCTGTCCTTATGATGTGTGTGTGTGTGTGTGTGTGTCTGGGTGGTGTGCCTGCGTGTATCTCTTAGGTCTGTCTGCTGAAAGACCTAAAACCTTTGTATCTTTGACACTGGTACCCAGACCTTGGTTGCTAATATATTACCCATTAAATTACCAGGGCTCCTCGGAGAAGTGGCTGATTTTAGGGCTGGTGCAAGAAAAGGACAAAAATAGCCTGGAACATCTTGTTACGCCAGAAAGTAACGAGGCACACACACACACAAACAAAGGTGGCATGTCACAGACTCCAGAGCCAGCACAGAGGGGCGCCTTCTGACCAAATTTGGAACCATTTGAGCACCAAAATATGGAAGTACAGCAATGAATCACAAATCCTTGAAAAAAAAAATGGGGATCCACAAGAACATACTATAGTAGATGACGGGTGATTTATGGCCAGAGAGACAGATGATTGATAGGTAGATGATTTGCAGATGATGCGTACAAGATAGGTAGGTACGCGACAGGTAGATAGACAGATGATAGATAGGTATGTGACAGGTAGGTAGATAGGTAGGTAGACGGATTACACAGATAGATGATTGATAGACGAGAGACTGAGAAATAGATGGATATATAGATACGGTAGGTGACGGATGGATGATAGATGAGACGGAAGGCTGTTGTTTCAGAAGGCCAGCTGCTGACTGGTGAATGTGGGGAAAGTGCCGGGTTCAAAAGCTGACATTCTGGCCGGCGTCATTCATGGACACTTAGTCAGGGGAAGCTCTGGCGAGGAGCAGACAGTGTCCACGGTGGGAAAGCGTCCCCACCCCCGCAGCTCCCGATAGTGCCCCTAAGCTGGGAGGAAACACTGAGCGGATGTCCAGCAGATCACTCCACAGCTCCTCCATCAACGCATCAGAAACAACACGCGCAGCGAGAGGCGGATGGACATCCTGCGCCCTAGAGAGACACACACTCCTGTGGCGCTGACGCCGAAGATGCGCACGCTCCGTCCAATCCCGGGAACTGCCAGACAACCCCAAACCTGGACCCATCTATTAAAAAACAAGCCCCGTGTTCTTCCAAAATGTCAGCAGTGTACATGACCAAAACCGTGGAAACACTCCAGACGGAAGAGAACCGCAGAGACAAGACACATCAGTGCAATACCTGACCCCACAGTGGCCCTATGCTGGAAGACAAGTGCCGCGAAGGACATTCTGGGGTCAGCCGGCAAGACGGGAACAGGGCTGCGAGAGGGGACTGTGTTAGGATGCGGCTGTGATGGCAAGCTCACCATGATGAGGAAAGACCTGTCTGTCTCTAGGGTCTCTTTAAGGGCAAGGAGGTGTGATACATGCGTGCAACTTAATACCGAATGGTTCAGAAAAGTCACCCGCAGCGCACTGGCAAGCAAGCCAATGAGAAAATAAACAGGGCAGGCTGGGCATAGTCATTGCGCCCAGGTGAAAGGTCTTGGTGTTCTTGTACAATTTTTATTTTTGTGGTTTTTCTGTTGTTTGAAATTATGTCCAAACAAAATGCTGAAAAAACAACAGCAATGAAAACCTTGCTCTCCGCCAAAGCGTCTAAGTGAGGCACACAGATATCGTATGCAAGCAAATCGCTGCTGTTTGCAAAAATCTTGCAAAGCAGCCAACTCATGCCCCCTACCTAGTTACCCCTCCAGGAACCCTTGAGATAAATGATGCAAGAACACCCCACCATCATCATAATAAAGCTTGTACAGTAATAACAGTAATAATCTGCTATAATAACAAACCCCTGTGTGTGCACCGCACTTAACAGTTTACAAAGCATTTACCAGACTCCATTAGATCTTCATGGCAGTCAAGTGAAATGTGTGCTCTGTAAATTATGCCTTAATAAAGTTGTCAAGTTTTTAAAGGGAATCTTGATACTTATTTTGCCAGGCTGTGGTGAGGATGAAGTGAAATCAGAAAATGACAAAGCTTTGGGAATTCTGAAGCAGCTTCTCAAACGGTGGTCTCTCGGCCCACCTGGATGGCAGTCCCCCAGGGAGCTTGTTGCCATGCAGATTCCTGGAGGCTGTCCCCAAAGCTCCGGAGAGCCTGGGACCCTCCCTTGTAGCTCCCCCAGGGAAGCCAGCCCAGAGTGCAGCTGTAGAAAGGGCAGGCAGAGGCAGGAGCCCGGCCCTGGTGCCTGGTGCCCTGGGTGGCTGGGTCCAGGGCTCAGAGCACTGCCCAGGGAGCATGGCACCTCAAACTGAGCACCGCCCTGGATGAGGGGAGCTGCCCACACTGACCCTTCGCAGACTTTCTCCAGTGGGTGAGTAGAGTGGGCAGGCTGTGGCCCCTGATATCCCCTGGATGCCCGCCTGGTGGAGCCTGGCTGCAGGCCATTCCTAACAAGTGTTCCGGGGCCCTGGCATTCCTGGCCAAGCTGGGCGGGGTGGCTGTGCTATCAGCGAGCCCCCAGAAGCTCGCTCAGAGGGAGTGCATTTGAGCCAGCACCCAGTTGCCACCTGAGATGCAGAAGGCCTTCCTTTTTCAAAATTAAAAACAATTTAATTGCGGTAAAATACACAGAACATAACATTTACCATCTAAACCAGTTCAGGAGTGTTCAGTACATCCACACTGTGTCCCGCAGCCACCACCACCAAACCTCTCCAGGACGTTTTCAGTAAAACAGAAGCTGTCCCCATTAAACAACTCTCGGGCCTCCCTGGCACCCAGCCTTCTAGTCTCTGTCTCTATGAATTTGACTGCTCTAGGAATCCCATGTAAGTGGAATTGGATAGTGTTTGTCCTTCTGTGACAGGCTGATTTCACTGAGCACGCTGTCCTCAAGGGTCATCCATGTTGTAGTCTGTGTCAGAATGTCCTTCCTCTTCAAGGCTGAATAATATTCCACGGTATGGATGGACCTCACTGTGTTTATCCATCACCTGATGATGGACATCTGGGTGACTTCTGTCTTTCAGCGATGGCAAATAATGCTGCTATGAACGTGTGTATAAAGAACATCTCCTCAAGACCTTGATTTCGATTCTTTGGTTATATACCTAGAAGCAGGATGGTGGACCATATGGTCATTCCACGGCTAATATTTTGTGGATGCCCCACACTGCTTTCCACAGCGGCTGCAGCATCTGACATTCCCAACTGCCCAGGGCTCCGACTTCCCCATGTCCTGGCCAACACCTGTCACTTTCTGTTCCTTTGTTCTAGTCACCATCCTAATGGGTGTGAGATAGGATTTCATTCTGCACTGAAAGGACATCAGTGACTTGATGTAGAATTTCATGAAATCCTCCGTGGTCACCAGGTTGCACTGCTAAAACCTGGAAGGAGCCGGACACTCGGTACTTTCGGCTGTACGGCGATGCTTTCTCCCCTGCGGCCACTGAGCTCTGCCCTTGCAGTGGGAAAGCAACCAGGGACAGCATTGTTCCTGAACAAACGTGTGCAGCTGCTTTCCAATACAACTTTATTTACAAAACTAAGTGGTGGGCCCAGCAGTTCTAGCGGCTTGTGGGTGGGAGATGCACCAGGACCAGGCAGACGACCCACAGGGTCTGACCCCCAAAGGCTGTGGCCCTGCGTGCGTGCAGGAGGCAGGGAGATGCAAACAACAGACACAGGCTGTGCATTGCTGCCAGCTCCAGCAGCAGGGACAGAACGGAAAAACCAAGATCTGCAAAGCCATCCGTGTCTCATGAGAAAGGTGGCCCCTGGCCTTGAGCAACAAATATAGACGTGGGTGTACACCCACACACGCCCCTACATGCAGGGCATGTGAATGAGTCCCCAAGGCTTCCAGAAGCACCAGCTGGGCAGTGCAGACTCAGACCAGAGGCTCCCCCGACTCCCCCACCACCGTGTGCCACTGGGAAGAGCTTCCAGGGACATTTCCAGGCTCCTGGGTGCCCTGGGCTCTCCTTGTTCTTTCCAACTGGAGCTGGCACTGGCCGAGCTCCTACTGTGTGCCAGGCCCTGGGCCAGGCACAGGACACACAGGCCCCTCCAATTCCACCAGCAACCTGAGCAGGCGTTAGGTTGGGCCCAGCCCAGATGGCCCACGAGGGCACAGGGAGTTCAAATCAGCTGCTGGAGGACCCATGGCCATCAAGCAGGGGAACCAAGACACAGAGTGTCAGCTGCCAGCCCAGGGACCCCAGAGGTGGGAGGGCCATTTGCCGTGTCTCCTGGGCAGACCCTCTGGGCCTCATGTCCTGCTTGGCTCTTCCGAGCCTTCTCTTCCACACCACGGGGCAGCAGTGACTGACTCAAGGGGTCACTGCAGAGATTAATCAGATCATGTAGGTGAAGTTCCCGGCCGTGGTGGACCCTCTAAAAGGTGGCTCTTGCTCCTGGGAGCCCCCACCATCCAGTCACAGCTGGAGCCAGGTCTGCCTAGCACCCCAGCCCTGCTAATTGAATAAATATTCATTCGTGTTGAATACCCGAGTGCCATGGTTTCCATGGCTACCCACTCCTAATGGCTTAATGAGACAAGGGCCCAGATTTTCCAAAACCCGCATGAATGCTGGTCCCGATGGGCAGTGCCTCCATCCCATGGGGCGGGCCCCGCTCAGCTCCCTCTGGAAACATCAGAGACAGAGTGGGCTGTGGTCCAGGAGTAAGGATTCAGCAAACAGCCGTCAGCCGTCACCGTGTGTGGATGGGCAAGGTCTGTGAAACCCCGCCCGAGGCCAGCGGAGTCAGAGGGCCTGTGCCCTGCATCGCCCCGTACGCGTGCTCCCTCCCTTCCACCTGTTGGTTGGTTTCACTACATGCCAAGAGTGTCACCTGTAGCAAACATGAGTCCAGAGCCCTGGCCCCTGCTGCCACGGCCCTGAGCCCTGCAGAGTCATGTCACGTGTGTGTGTGTGTGTGTGTGTGTGAGACACCTGACCCGCCCTGCCCACTGGGCACTGTTGAAAGGGGTCAGGGCCATGCACTGTCTAGCCCTGTCCTGCCTTTCTATTTTACCTGTCCTTTCTCCTCTTCCTCACTGGTCTCTGACTTTCTGTCCCCCTCTCAGCTGACACCAGAATGTGCCCCATGGACCTGATGCTCAGGGACTGTCCGGGGGGGCCAGCAATGATGGCCAGGGTCAGGGGCTGCAGGAAAGGTGGGCCCTGGCCGCCACCTTCGTCACCAGCAAGAGTAGATCTCAGGGGGCCACAGCCAGTGGGACATGCCCATGTGTCTGCCCCCCTCTGATGAAGAAGCAGTCACAGGACCACACCCTCAGCTTCCAAACTTCCTGAGTCCCACCTGAGTGCTCCTGGTTGGCAGAATCCAGCAAGAAGCAATGTCGCCCGGGATCCATGGTCCATTTGACCGTGGCCCAGGGCGGCCCTGCACCTGCAGACATAAGGCCTCGGGCAGCCACTCTGGACACGGAGGTGGGAGCAGGAGGGTCCTGCCACACATGTTTGTTCAGAAACGATCCTGTCCCTTTGCAGCTTTCTCAGGAACTCCAACAGCTCGTGGGATGCCTGGCCAGGGAGCACAGCATAGCCGTGGGCAGGCCTGCAGGCAGCCAGTTGCTAGGGCAGTCACCAAGGCGGGACGGTCAATGGAAACGCTCCACTAAGTCGGGCACAGATGTGGGGAGATAGCACCCGCGACCTTGGCCTCCCCACGGGTGGCCCAGAATGCTGGCCTTCCTCATGCACGCTCCCCTCTTTATACTTCAACAGCATGGGCTTCCCGCCCTGGGAGCAGGATGGTTACTTGGGAAGAGTCCTCCACCAGAGAGTGCTCCGTGGCAGGACTAATAATGAAATTGAAGGAACGACTGAATGCCACCACACCAGCGTGAGCTGGGGTTGGGCAGCTGGGGCTTCCCTCCTTTCCGGGGACTGGCCCCGCTTGAACCTGCAGAGCATGCCTGCTGAGGACTGGAGTTGGACGGCAGGCTGGCTCAGTTCCCAACGTAAGGCTGTGCAGCAGGAACGCAGCCAGGTGCCTGGTGTCTCCAAGAACCCTTCGAGGGGCCTGCACCACTCTCCACTCGGGGTAGATTCTGCGGGGTCCTGGGAGAAGGTGGTGGGTTGTGTGGAGCAAGGGACAAGCGACCCCATAGGGAAGTCAGCAACGGTGAGGGCCGGCACCACGCCGGGGCCTGCGGGAAGCCAGCAGCGCTAGAGGCCTCCCAAGAGGGTGGCAGCCCTGCCTGAGCCCGGCCTGGCAGGGAGGGCACCAGGGAGGCCACACCCCACCTCTGCCCCACACCTCAAATCTCAGCCGGGGGAACAGCCGGGAAAAGGAGGCCCAGGTAGAGACCAGGAGCAAGGCGAGCCAGGCTACCCTGTCTGTGTCCCTGTCCCCTCCCACCAGGCTGGTCACCTCATGTCCCAGCCCAGGGCCCCTCCACCGCTGTCCCCTAGAACGCCGAGGCTCAGCACACCCTGCAGTTTGACCTGGGGAACTCTTGCAGGTCGCCTTTGGCTGAATCTGCCAGCCGAGACAGGAGGGGGTTGGCCTGGCCATTCCCAGCCCAGAACCTGCCCGAGAGCCCGCAGGACTGAAGATGCTCACTCTCCCCACCTCCACACCCACCTGCCAGCCATTCCTGAGGATCCCAACTGGTCCCAGGTCTCTGCCCTGAGTCGTCCCGGAAGGCACAAGAGGCACCCAAAGAATGAGCTCATGTCCCCTCATCCCCACGCCATGCTGGGGCCTTGGCAGCCCTCAGGCGTCCTGAGGAGCCCAGGGGTTATCCAACCCTTCCAGGGGTGCAGGAGGGCTTCCTGGAGGAGACGGCTGGGCTGTTCTTGGGGGCTAAAGAAGAGCAGGCCAAGACGGCCAGGGTGGGATGGGCATTCTGTGCTGAGGCATCCTTGCGGGAGGGCATTGGGAGCACGGGGACAGAGCAGAGCCTGGTCTCCCGGAGTGGCACCTGTGGGGCAGGAGGCGTGAGGAGGGGCACAGGCTCCCAGCCATCCCTGGGGGCTCCTGGCTGGGCTTCACTCCTGCCCGAACAGCACGGGAGATCTCTGGAAGGTCCCTCCTGGCGAGGCCCATCTGGCCTGGGCTCAGGCAGCTCCCCTGAGGCCAAATGCCCCGTGGCCAGCCCCCTGACACACTGGGGGAGGGCAGGGGGCAGAGGCAGAATGGCACCTGAGGCACGCAGTTGTGGTCCCTCTGCCCCCCAGGGCCTGGTGCTTAGGGCTGGCTGGTGGGGGTTGGGGGTGTGGGCGCGGTGGAATGCCCCTCCTGGGCACTGGTAGGCCTTGCAGCTGGTGCTGTAACTTTCCCAAAGATAGCTGCACTTCATCTTCTCCCTTCTCTCCCAGCTACGAGGGGCAGGGGCAGAACTCCAAGACGGCAGCCAGGCGAGGGTCCTGTGACCTGGCACCAGGAAGTGTGCCTCCTTGGTCATGAAAAGGGGGAATGTGCCTCCTCGCAGGATTTGTATTTTTTTTCTGTAATTGAAACAATATCTGGTGTGAGGCATCTAATTACCGATCTTTCCTAGAAATTGAGCGGTAACACGTCCTGTCGATACAAAGCTTTTGTTAAAGTCAAACACGGTTTCCCAGGGCAATTCCAATGAACACTGCACTAAACAGTACTTGGGTTTTTAAATAGTTTCTCTAAGTATAATACCGAGCCTGATGCAGTCTACCTCGTCTTTTGTTCTGGCTCCATTTCGAAAGTACCTTTGTACTCCCGTGTTCCTGCATAACAAGAGCTGATAGTTCCTGCTCACTTGAAGAAGATCTTACCAAATTAGACTTTTTAGAAGTGGGAGAGCCTTTCGAGAAATCAGAGCCAACCTACTCATTTGTCAGCAAGACAAACTGAGTCCTGGGGTGAGTCCCTCAGCGCATCAAAAGGTCATAGAGCACCAGACCAAGGTAAGAGCCAGGAGGTCAGGGGCTGGGCAGAGGGAAGTAAGGAAAGGGACACGGGAGGCTGGCAACAGAAGGAGGAACAGGTGATAGTCTGCGTTCCAATCCCACTGTGCTTTGATGCCATCAGCACCCCAACCCTGACCCTAATCCTCACCCTACCTAACCCCATCAGCACCCAACCCTACTCCAACCCTAACCTAACCCCATCAACATCCCAACCCTAGCCCTGACCCCAACTCCAACCACCTTCCAACCAGAGAAAAGGCAAATACATCCCTGAAGGACTTCATCCTTTGCAGAGTGCTCTCACGTCCTTCATCGTGAGAAATAAAAATGAAATCCTAAGATCCCCAACAGACTGAACAGACCACCCCTTGGCCAAGGGGACCCCAGAGAAACTTGGAAGCTGAGTTCCCACCATGATGGGAGGGAGGGGGGACCCACCTCGTTGTACCCTCTCCCTCCCTTGCTAACCTTCCCTGGGCTTCCTCCCTCAGGGCTGCAGAGAAACTGGCTCTTCCAAAAGACTCCGCCCTGGTTTCAACCAACGCCTGACCTGCCCCTCCCTGGTGCCAGTTTGACACAGCAACCAGCCAGCATTCCTTCCTGGTAGGAGACCATGGGCCACAGAGAGCTTCTGGCCAGTCTGCGGGGGATGTGTAGAAAGGGTTTCCGTCTCTTCTGCTTCACCTTTTCACATCAGAGGGCGGAAAAGTCCACCCTCAGGTCATGTTGCCATTGCCATGTCTTGAATGTGGGTCCTATGGAGAGGCAGGAAGCTCAAGTGCACGCACGTGTGTCTCCTTTCATGGATATTCATGATTCCTCCAATGGCTTGTTGAATATGTACATTAGGCTCCCCTGCTCAGCAAAGGGAACCTTCCTGTTCCCTTTGCCTCTCCCTCAACACGTCTGTTTCCAGCTTCTTTCCTGAAGCTACGCTTCCCAGCCAACAGAATGGCTGCCCTGCAGGCTGCATCCCTTTATGAGGAATAAGGGTCTCCTTTCCAAACTTAGGAACCTTGTCATTCTTCAGTTGACAACCTTTTAGGCTCTAGGAGTCCACTTTGTTCACTGATATATCCCTAGGTCTCAGACAGTGTCCAACACAGAGTGAGCACTTCATAAACATTTGTTGGATGAATGGAGAGTGAGCACGTCCGTCAGTGGCGGCTGGGCATGCATACTCGCCTATCAGCACGTGTGTGTGGAGCCTCGTTCTGTCTCCAGCAAATTCAATTCGTGGCTTAAAGCAATAGAAATTTATTATCGCAGCAATGGAGACCAGAAGTCTGAGGTCAAGGTGTTGGCAGCACTGTGCTCCCCCCGAAGGCTCCATGGGGGGATCCTTCCCTGATTCCAGGAGTTCTTTGGCCGTGACCCCATCTCTCCACTCTCCCCCTCCCTCCCTGTGTGTCTCCTCTCCTAATAAGGACACCAGTCATACTGGATTAGGGTGGGCCCCAATCCAATAAGATCACGTTCACACATGCCGGGGGTTAGGACATGGACATAGCTTTCTGGGGGGACACAATGCATTCCATAATGACAGTTTTCTTTCTCTCTTTTTTGTTAATTACATGCTATCAGAAAACAATTAGTATATTTCTCATGAAGATCCAGATCTCTGTCCCTCTTCCTGCATGAGAACTGGCAGGGTGGACTTGCAAGGTAGCTGTTTCCTTCTGATAGGATATGTGCCACGGACCACCCTCCCAGCCCTCCTCTGGCCCGGGTGCTGCAGCCCTGGAGTTGCAGGCCCTTGATCTGCCCAGTGGTTTGCAACTGGGGGTGATTTTGCCCCCCAGGGGTTATCTGGCAAAATCTAAAGACATATTCAGTTGTCACAACTGAGGAGTGCTCCTAGTATCTGGTGGGTGGAGGCCAGGGAAGCTGCCAAACTTCCCACAATGCACAGGGCAGCCCCCATGACAAAGACGAGTGCAGACCAAAACGTCAGTAATGCACAGGTGGAGAAACTCTGTTCTACAGTGACAGGATATTGATCTGGGAATATGGCTGCCATGTAAAGACTACATTTCCCAGCTTCCCCTACATTAGGGGTGGGCATGTGACCAAGTTCTGGCCAATGGGGCGTCAGCGTAAGGGAGGAACACAACCTCCAGGTGAGGCTGCCCCATGATGGAAGGGCCATGGGCTCCCATCCCACCATTGTGAGGCCATGGACGTGGTGCCAGGGCCCAAGCTGCCCACTGGGGATGGCAGGGAAAAGGCGGAAGGGGCCTAAAACTGGGGCTGCCCACTGGGGATGGCAGGGAAAAGGCAGAAGGGGCCAGGAAGTCCTGCCCAGACTTCCATGTGGGACAGAAAGGATCTTTTATCTTGCTCAAGCTGCTGTGCTTTGTGGTCTTCTTGTTACAGCAGCATCACCTGTACCTTGACTTACTCACAGTTATAAATCTCAGTCCAGGTCCATAGCCACCCATGACAAATTTCTGGTTTAAATCAGAAGCTTTCTGGGAGGAGAAAACTCGAGGAGAAAACATAGCAGATCTTGCTGAGTTTGGGCCCAAGGTGTCCAGGTTCCAAAACAAACATTCCAGGGCTGTGGACAGTGGCGAGGACAGCTCAGCCTGCATCCCTCCCTTCCACAAATACTTGGGAATCAGGATCGACGCAGGAAGCTGGAGGAAGCTCCCAGGGTCAGGGCAAATGTGAGCATTCTTAGCTTATTTTCCCAAACATGTTAAGGACTCTTCTTCATTTTCCTATTAAAAAAACCTCAAAGCCAAACAAAACAAAACAAATCTCTGAACTCCCTCCAGCTCTGAAGCACTTGTCTGTTCTGGTCAGATTCACAAATCGTGGGCATAAATTACTTTTGCTGAATTAACCATTCCTACCCAGAACATTCTCTGGATTCTACCTGGAAGCAGCTGAAATACAAGGTATCAAACCTGAGGATGGCAAGGGTGGCCTTAGGGAGCACGTCACACCTCACACGTGGGCACCCGCCACCTATGGTCCTGCCCACACTTCCCACACGGGCACAAGAGCAGGTGGTGTGTGGTGTCTGTGGTTTCCATCTCTGGCCACAGCTGGGGACAGAAGCTGTGTCACTCTGTGGCCCTTTGGAGCCATGCACATATTCAGGGCTCAGCAAATGAGAAGCAGCAATGCAGGGCGGGGTGGCTCGGGTGAGAGCTGGGCACAGGTGCTTGCTGGGTCTCAGTGTCTTAACTGAAGGAAAACTGCCTGCCTCATGGAGAGAGGGGTTCCTTCATTCATTCGCCATGCTGGGTGCTGGGGTGAAAGGTTGATTAGCACTGGGGTGCGCACCCCAAACAGGCTACATGGGAAACAGCAGCCCCTGACAGCGGGAAAGTGTGGGTGACGGGGGTCCCCAGGGAGGCGACCACCTTAGGGAAAGAAGCCCCAGCGTCCTGCCAGGGGCCCCTCTGTGGTCTTTGTCGGGGTGGGTGGCTACCGCAGAGGTGGTCACTGTGGGTAGAGACTGGATAGGGTAAGGCCTGAGCCCAAGCCCCAATCTACCGGCCACTCCTTGGAGACCTGGGGAGCCGCATCTGCTCCCACGGCCTCCGCTTTCTCATCTGCAAAGTGGCGAAACCATAGCACTCAACCCTCAGGGGTGATATCAAGGTGAAATAAAACAAAAGGCTTTCAAATTCTGTTGAACACCCTGAGAAATCATTGGAGGTCTCCAAAGGACAGCTACCCATGTTAGGGAGGTCTGGGGTGAGGCTCAGTGGGTCAGTGGAGGATGCACTGGCCACAGGGTCCTGGACTCCAGCAGCCCGTCTGAGGTGGGGAGGGGTGGCCCATATAGCAGTGGGGAAATGGCCCAGGAAGCCTTCCCTGTGCTGTCAAGGCCAGGGCAGAAGCCCCCTCCACAGGAAGCCCTTCCTACTGCCCCAAGCCAGCACAGGCACCCTCAGCTCCTGTGGCCAGGCACTGCCCAAGGCTGATTTATCTGTGACCCCAAGCACAGCACGAAACCTGATACAGCGGAGCACCAGAACTGTGTACTGTGTTGAAAATAATCAGAGCTGTCCTAAGACGGAAGCAGGCTGCTCAGAAAGCAGAGAGCTCCCCATCGCCTGGGGTGTGCAAGCAGAGACTGGGAATGGCCTGAGGCACATCACCAGGCAGACTCAAATGTCAGCTGGGAGCAGATCCAACAGTGATGATGATAACGGCGATGAAGATGATGAGGAGGAGGAGGAGGAAGAGGAGGGTCAACTGTAATTTACCCAGAGTTTGCTACATGCCAGGGATCCTAAGGTCTTAGTTCTCTTTATTAGAATTGTTTTTATTTGCCAAAGTAACTCAAGCACTTGGAACAAATTAAACAATACAGGGACAGATAAAGAGAAATGTGGCATCGGTCCCCCGCCCAGGCCCACCCCTCCCCGAAGCCAGGTACCCAGGGCTGCCCAGTACAGATGGGTTGGCAGAGGCACTTGGTACACAGTACCCCAGTTAGTACTGAAAGTTGAGTATTAGAGACTCAGAGAGACGAGGCAATTTGCCCAAGGACCCACAGCTGGGTAGACGTTGGGGGTGGCACAGAGTTTCAGTTGCCTCTCCAAGCTCTCCTTGGAGTCCTGAGATGCAGCTCAGCCTGACCCTCCTCTCCTCTCCTGGTGGCACCTGCTGGCCATGCGTCCTCCTCCCGCAGTGGCCTGAGGCTCCTGGGCAAGTCTGCCCAGCCCAGGCCTGTGCAAGGCCCTGTGCCCACACATCAGACTCCATCACGCCTGGATCTAGCAGGGCTGGCATTTTGATACCCATCCACGGGACTCCCGGGTTCCACCTCACACTCCCACAGTGCCCTCCAGGACTTGGGGGCCTGGAAAGACCCAGAAAGACCACTGAGTCCTGTCCCTCGATTCACAGGTGGTGAAGCAGAGGCTCAGACTTGCCCAAGATCACATAATGACTCAACGGCCGAGGCAGGGCTGGCAGCGGGCATTTCTCGGGACTGTCTGGAATTTGACGGTGCAGTGGCCTCCACCACACACGTTTCCACTCATCCATCCCTCAAACACCCGCGGGCGTTGCATCCATCTCCTGTGGCTGCGGTGAGAAATGATCACAAATGCCACCACTTAGAACCACACTAAGCCTCCTCTCCCAGTGCTGGAGGTCAGAAGTCTGAAGTGGTCTGCAGGGCCGGTGCCTTCCGGAGGCTCCAGGCCAGAGTCTGTCTCTTTGCTCTCCAGCTCCCAGAAGCACCGCGTCCTGCAGCCACTGGTCCCGTCTGCACATCGCTCTGACCTCCGCTTCTGTCATTACACCTCCTCTTCCGGGATCCTCCCGCCTCTTTCACTTACGAGGACCCTGATGACACTGGGTCCACAGGTGTCATGGGGATCACCTCCCAAATGCAAGGTCCTCAGTCACGTCTGCAAAGTCCTTTTGGTATGCAGGGTCGCATGGGTCTGTGGGACATCACTCTCCAAAGGAGGCAGAATTGAGCTGGGGACAACTCACGAGCTTGGAGGACAACTCACGGCTTGGACATGTTCAGCTGCAAGTTACAGAACCTTCCTCCCTAAAAGGGTAAAACAGTAAGTCTACTTAGTACCTCCCTCGGCAGGAGGAAGTCTGGCCAAAGCGGGGGTCCTGGGTGGGTTCTTGGAGGCTCAAGAACAATGGCACTGGGGACACACCCTCTTTCCTTCCATGGTTTTCATCCTTATCCTTAGCTCCTCCTGGTCACATGACAGCTGCTGCTGCTCCGGGCATCACATCCTCACATGTGCCCTACCAAGCAGGAAGGCAGGCTGTGGGCCTTCTGGCACATTTCGCCCTTGTCCTCAGGCAGGTTTCATTGGCTGGGACAGGGTCAAGTGGCCTCTCTCCTGCAGCCACCCTGCAACGGGCAGGGCCCAGATGGCTCCGGGCTGAGACCTCTGCAGATGTCATTCTGGGGAGTATGCACAGTGGCCACTAAGGCTGGGAAAGGTCACAGAGTAAAACCCAGCCAGCTCAAACCCAGAATCCAGGCAGCAGGCCCACTGCCAGCCTCCCTGCTAGGCCCAGGCCCAGGATGGTGGAGCAGGAGGTGAGGTCTTCCAGGCCGCCCTGCCCTTGTCACCTCTGCATCTCCAGGGCTGCACGCAGAGGATGCTCCCTGGTGTCTGCGGACTGCATGACAACTGAACCAGTGAAGGGCTGTCGGTTGAGGCTGGGCACTGGAGGGCTCTGAATGTCAGGCTCAGGCAGCTGGGGGCAGCCACTGAGGGCAGCAGAGAGCCCCTAGCAGGAGAAGCTAGGTGGAGACTGAAGCAGGTGCAGCAGGCGGAAAGAGGTGGGGCTCGCAGGAAGCCGTGTGGCAGCTGAGAGGGTGGGGGGTGGCAGGGATCTGAGCTTGGACCCCAGCAGGCCCAGGGCTGAGGTACACAGCTGGTGCTCAATAAGACATGCTGACCCACTGCTTTAATCTATTACACTCATTGCAAATCAAAGCCAGTCCCCGAAGCAGTTCTTTCTCCAGAGGGACTTCCGCCAGCTCTGTAAGAACGCGACTGTGCCAAACCCATCAATGCTGATCAATATGCAACAGCTCAGAGAGCCAGCCCAGGCCATGGCTCCCTGCCACATCCTGACAAGACAAATCAGTTTCTGGAATTCTTCAGGGAGGGGCAGGGAGAGAAGCAAGTCTCATTTTTCCCTGACTCGTCTTTAAAAATGAAATTTCAAATAAACATAGGGCAAGAAAGCTCAGCTCAGCTAGCTCCAGGGAGAAAACATGTCCTCTTGGTCTTGGTCTTGAGACAAGAAGATAGGGCTGGCTTCCCTCAGTTCCCACACCCACCAGGGCTGAGTGGAGAGCAGTCTCGCCCAGACTCCAGACTCTTCCCTTTCCCCTGCAGACACCAACCAAGGGCAGAGATGGGCAGGCAGGCGCCACCCCCACCCCCAGGAGCTCACAGCCAAGTTGGGGGAGGGGGTGGCTCAGGGCTGGCGAGGGCCTCAGAATGCTCTGGTCCAATGCTCCCATTTTACAGACAGGGGAAACTGAGGCCCGGGAAGCCAGAAGGCTCCCCCACTGCCAGACAATAAGTAAGGGAATGAGCAGCCACATCGGATGACCCCAAACACCACGGAACCGAGAAAAGGTCCTGTCGGCCAGGGTCACTGGGTCTGGCACAAGCAGCCACCAGGTGAAGGCACCCCCTGCACTCAGCACCCAGCAAGCATCAGTGTGGCTAAGGAGGCTGGAGCCAGGCCCACAAGCCCATTTGCCCTTCACGGCACCCATCCCGCCACCAGGCTTTCATCCAGCTCCTTCTGTGAGCTGAGAGCCCGGCCCTGGACCAGGCAGTGGGGATGGGACACAGTTGAGACGCATGGTTACTGATGATGGCCACACCCCACGGGGCATGCAGGAGGCCAGCAAAAGGGGCCCAGATCCAGCCTGGGAGGTCAGGGAGGCTTCCTGAAGGAGGAACATCACGGGACAAGGCTTGAAGAAAGAGAGCCCCAGGAAAGGTGGCGCAGAGGGCATCCAGGCCTGTGGACAGCACACGGCCAGGCCCAGAGTCCACAGGAGGTAGTGAGAAATGTCCTCGCAGTCTGGAGAGGAGGGCTGACTGCAAGAGCCAGGTGGAGCTGTGCAGACAAGGGAGGCGATGCAGAAAACAGCTGCAGCCCTGGAAGAGCTGGCTGCAGCAGAAACCCAGAAATACATCTTCTCCTCAGCCTAGGAGGGTGGGCAAGGCCACAGGTGCCACATATGTGCATACACATCCATATGTGCGAACCCCATGTGTGCACATGCATGACTGGGGTCATGCATAGGGACAGATGTGTGCAGCACAGGCATAAAAACGTGTGTGCAATGTGCATGGATTCGTGTTATCTGCATAGGCAAGGGTGTGCATGCATGCGGTATGCACAGGTATGTGCACAGCATGGGTACATAACATTTCTACATATGCCAGTGTCATGTATATGCATGTGTAGAGATACATGTGCAAAGAGCACGTGTATGTTAGTGCATATGTATGTATGCACCTGCATGTGACTAGTACATGGACATGTGTGTGCACACATAGGCATGCATGTGAACATGTATGTGTGCATACATGTGTGCATATTCTGTATGCATGGATGCACTGCAGAATCCATATGGTATATGTAGACAGTGTGTACATGGATGTGTGCATGCATGTGTGCATGAATAGGTTGCATGCTTGCATGCATGTGTGGATATGTGTATGTATGGGTGTTCATGCTTGCATGCACATAGATGTGTGCGTGCACACACATATGCCATGGCGTGTTCATGTGTGTGCATGGATTTATGTGTGCACAAGGACGTGTGTGGATACATATGTGTGTGTGGACACTGTACATGTATGTATGTGCATGCATGCCTGTATGTGCATGCATGCATGTATATGCAGGGAGAGGGTTTGAGGAGCCAAGCTCCCCTCCACCCGAGCTGAGGCTGCTCATGAAGCCCAGAGCGCGGCACCCCAGGCAGGCACCCTGCAGGTGCACACTCACATCCCTTCTCAGGGTCTGCCCAGCCCCAGCTCTTTCTGGCACAGCAGCTGGGGCCCCAAGTCTGATGGCTACATGGCCCTGGGTGGACCAACCCTGTCCTCCTGGGCCCCACGCATCACGGGTGAGATACAGGCAGGTTCACCTCTGCAGCTCCAGGACGCGCCACTTCTAGGTTCTCAGTTCTAGGAAACACCTCTAGGTTTCCCTTCTGAAATCTGCCCACTTCTGCTATGTACCCCCATGCACACGCACACACATCCCCCACAACCCCCGCCAGTGCAGCCTGACTACCCCAGCACCCTCCTTCCTCGCCCCTCCTAGTCGTGCCGAGCCCGCATCGTGCCTCTTCAGGACAGGAAGTCTTGCTGGGTGCATGCTGTTCTGCTTGTTACGGACAATCTGGAGCAGTTCCTCAAGTCTAATTTCAAGGTCTGGGGGAAGAGGCCTCTCCAGCTCCCTTGCAAACAGCTGTGGTCTCCGGGACCTCCCACCACAGGCAGGCCTGCATGCAAGGCAACCCCTATGCATGGCCCAGGGCTTCGCTTCCCCTAATGACTGGGCCCCAGCCTTTTGCCCCTTGGCTCCATCCAGGCCCTGGACTGGACCCTTCTGCTCCCCCCTGGTCATGCCAGGAGGTGTTGCCAGCAGCATGCCAGCATGCTGGCTGCCATCCCCAAGGGCCTGGGCCACTCACTGGCCAGGCGCTCCAGATGCCCTCAGCCTGGCCTGTGAGTGGCCCCTGCCTTCAGCCCTCCTGAGCAGTGGGAGGGTTCATCTAGCTTAGGGCCCCAGGTGCTCCGTGCCCTTTGGCCTCCAAATTCCTGTGCCTGGGCTGCCATCTCTCGGGAACACAGAAGCCAGGATCCTAGGTAGATCCCCATGCCCCTGTGCATCCCCCAAAGCACTTCTCAAAATGAGAGTCCCTCATGCTGGGGGTGGGGGGCACGTAGATGCCAAGGGAGAGAACCCTTCTCCAAAGCCTTCAGCTGGCCCCTGCCACTGCTCTTTCCTGAGTCCTCCTGTCTCCCCATGCCCCCAGTACGAAGTCCACCCCCACCGGAGCAAGCACAGCCTACAGAGGCCTCCCCTTCCTCATAACGCCTCCCCCTTCTCTAAGCACAGTTTGGTCACCTCCTTCAGGAAGGCTTCCTTGACAACCCTGCTCCTAGGCTGGGGGAGGAGCCCCAGGGCACTGATGGTTGTCAGCGCATTCACCTCAGTGGGTGGCTCCGTCCACCACAGATGGTGCGCGCCTCAACTGAGGCCAGGGCCCCTCACTCTGTACCACTGCAGGGGGCTCAGTAGAGACAAGGGATCCAGTGGGCCAACCATGAAGGAAGCAGGTGTGTGTGGGCTTCCCTGAAAAATGTACCTCCAGGTGCCCTGGGCAGGTGGCACCTTTTAGGCAACCAGGACCAGGAGTGCCTTTAGCAAGGATGGTGACTCTCCACCTTCTCTGGGTCACACACCTCCCACAGGACAGCCATAGCCTTTTGCTTCCCCAAAGGGCATATGTGCCCCAGACTAGCACAGGACTGGCATGGAAGGCTTTGGCTCCAAAGTGCGCTCCTGCTTGGCAGGCCCATCAACTGAAATATTTGCTTTCTGCCTGGCCCCGGCTTGGCCTCCACACCCCCAGTGCAGGCCCCATTGGTGACAAACATGGTGAAGAACGAAGCTGTAGCTCCTGGCAGCGTCTCTGCGGAGACAGAGAGGCTCCTCAGTAAAGCTGAGCAGCTGAGAACACGACAGGCTCTGAGACTAAAGCTGGCACCCTTCAGGAGCTTAGAGAGAAGCTGCCCCAGGCCACGGGCATGGATAGGCATCCCAGGGGCGGGGAGCAGTCACTCCAGCCCCTCCTCATGATGACCTCCTGGGCACCCAGAAGCGCCCCTTCCCCGCCGGCTCTAGATACAGGATGGACAGCTTCCCTACCTCTCCCCTGCGGGCCCATGCAGGGGGAGGCCAGCCAGCAGGGGTGCGTTTCTGGACGTCTAGGGGAAGGCTTGTCCCTTCGGTCCTAGCGGAGAAACACATCAGGCCTGAGAACTCCAGCTCTCCTCCTGGACCACCTCGTCCCTCGAGGTCCCTCTCCCACAGACCCCAGGCGGACTGGAGGCAGAAGCCAGCACCCAACATGGGCCACAGAGTGACAGCGCACATCTGCAGAACGGAGGTGCACGGACTCGGGCGAGGGTACACGGGTGCTACCTCAACGGCCGCTCTCCCCTGAGCCCACCCTTGCAAATAGCTCATCATCCAGGCAGCTCCGTTCTGGGTGTTTGTCAGAGGTGGTGACTTTGAACACTTCTCCATCCTTTAAAAGCAGGGCCTGAGAGCCTAAGGATTAAACTTCAATCACTGCTAACATGGGTGCAGAGCTTGGGAGCTTGCCCAGGGCTTCCACAGTCACCGCCGTTAGTTATGATTCATGCTCCAGCAGCGCTGGGAAGAGGGCCGAGGGAACTGAGGCCGGGGTGGGTGCGGAGGTGGCTCTGCCGGGGAGCGCCGATCCGGGATGTGATCCGGACCCTGAGCTCGGCAGGACCTGTGCGCACCCAGGCAGCGTCGCGTCCTCCCCCAGGCTGCGAGAGGTTGCTCTGCCATCAGGCCATGGACCCCGAGCCGCCCGTGCTGCGTGCGCGCGTGTGCGCGCCCCCGCCTGCGCCCATGCCTGCGCCGGGGGAGGCGAAGGAGGCTCCCGTCTTAGAAAGAGCAGCTTCTGGAACTCACCGCCCAGGCCGGCCGCCGCTCGGCCCAGTCCCTGAGGCTGCAGGCGGCCCTGGAGAGGGCGCCCTCGCCGAGCGCGCGCCCCGCGCCGCCGCCCCGGACTCCTCCCCGGCGCCGCGCGGGCAGGTTCGACCAGGCGGCCGCGGGCTCCGGCTCCCGGCCCGCTCCCCAGGGCCCGCGGCCCGCCCCGCCCCGCGCGCCCGCCCCGCTGCGCAACTCGACCCAAGTTGGAAGCCAAGGCCAGGCGGCCGCACTCGCGCCCAGCACAGGGCGGCGGCGGCGGCGGCGAAGGAGGTGGCGGCGGCGGCGCAGCTCCGGCGAGCTAGGCGGCTGCCGCACGGCCGAGCCTGGACCGCGGGGGGCGCCCGCGCCTGGGAGCAGCGGGAGGACTCGCGGCGGCGCCGGCGCCCCGCCCGGGAAAGTAAAGTTGGAGCCGGAGGGAGCGCGCGGGCGCGGGGGCCCGGAGGAGCGGCGGCCGGCGCCCCGGCGCGCCGAGCCCTAGCCGGCCGGATGGGAGGCAGAGCGCCCGGGCCGCCGCCGCCTGTCGCCTGCGCCCTGGCCGGGCTCCGGGGCCGCGGGGCCGCTCAGGCACGCCCGCTTGGGCGCCGCGTCGCCGTGGGCTCGCCGCCGGGGCGCTCCCCGTGAGCCGGGGCGAGGGCGGGGCCGCGCGAGGACCCCGGGACCTGCCCCCCCTCCCCCCGCCGCCGCGTCGCCGCTCGCTCCGGGCGCCTCCTGCTCTGCACTTACGCGCTCGGCAGCTGCGGGGAGCCCGGCAGCCACGCTCTCCGGCTCGCCGCCCGCCGAGCCACCACGGCCGAGGGCCGGCTGCGGGGCGCCGCGGTCCCCGGCGGGCGCGCCCGAGCAGCAGGCGGCGATGCGGGCGCCGAGCCCGGCTGGGGGGCGCCCAAGCTGCCGCGGCTGCTCCCCGGCTCCAGTAGGGACCGCGTAGCTCGCGGGAGGACCATGGCGTCCCCGGCGCTGGCGGCGGCGCTGGCGGTGGCGGCAGCTGCGGGCCCCAATGCGAGCGGCGCGGGCGAGAGGGGCAGCGGCGCCAACGCCTCGGGGGCTTCCTGGGGGCCGCCGCGCGGCCAGTACTCGGCGGGTGCGGTGGCAGGGCTGGCGGCCGTGGTGGGCTTCCTCATCGTCTTCACCGTGGTGGGCAACGTGCTGGTGGTGATCGCCGTGCTGACCAGCCGGGCGCTGCGCGCGCCACAGAACCTCTTCCTGGTGTCGCTGGCCTCGGCCGACATCCTGGTGGCCACGCTAGTCATGCCCTTCTCGCTGGCCAACGAGCTAATGGCCTACTGGTACTTCGGGCAGGTGTGGTGCGGCGTGTACCTGGCGCTCGATGTGCTGTTTTGCACCTCGTCGATCGTGCACCTGTGTGCCATCAGCCTGGACCGCTACTGGTCGGTGACGCAGGCCGTCGAGTACAACCTGAAGCGCACGCCACGCCGCGTCAAGGCCACCATCGTGGCCGTGTGGCTCATCTCGGCCGTCATCTCCTTCCCGCCGCTGGTCTCGCTCTACCGCCAGCCCGACGGCGCCGCCTACCCGCAGTGCGGCCTCAACGACGAGACCTGGTACATCCTGTCCTCCTGCATCGGCTCCTTCTTCGCGCCCTGCCTCATCATGGGCCTGGTCTACGCGCGCATCTACCGCGTGGCCAAGCTGCGCACGCGCACGCTCAGCGAGAAGCGCGCCCCCGTGGGCCCCGACGGTGCGTCCCCGACCACCGAAAACGGGCTGGGCGCGGCGGCAGGCGCGGGTGAGAACGGGCACTGCGCGCCCCCGCGCGCCGACGTGGAGCCGGACGAGAGCAGCGAGGCGGCCGAGAGGCGGCGGCGCCGGGGCGCGCTGCGGAGGGGCAGGCGGCGGCGCGCGGGCGCCGAGGGGGGCGCGGGCGGCGCCGACGGGCAGGGGGCAGCTGAGTCGGGGGCGCTGACCGCCTCCAGGTCCCCGGGCCCCGGCGGCCGCCTGTCGCGCGCTAGCTCGCGCTCCGTCGAGTTCTTCCTGTCGCGCAGGCGCCGGGCGCGCAGCAGCGTGTGCCGCCGCAAGGTGGCCCAGGCGCGCGAGAAGCGCTTCACCTTCGTGCTGGCCGTGGTCATGGGCGTGTTCGTGCTCTGCTGGTTCCCCTTCTTCTTCAGCTACAGCCTGTACGGTATCTGCCGCGAAGCCTGCCAGGTGCCCGTCCCGCTCTTCAAGTTCTTCTTCTGGATCGGCTACTGCAACAGCTCGCTGAACCCGGTCATCTACACGGTCTTCAACCAGGACTTCCGGCGATCCTTCAAGCACATCCTCTTCCGACGGAGGAGAAGGGGCTTCAGGCAGTGACTCGCGCCCGTCTGGGGATCCTGGACAGCTCCACGCTCAGGGCTGGGCAGAAAGGGCGGCCCAGACGGGAGCTTTCCCAGAGACCCGGGGATGGATTGGCCTCCAGGGCGCAGGGGAGGGTGCGGCAGGGCAGGAGCTTGGCAGAGAGATAGGCGGGCTCCGGGGAGTGGGGAGGAGAGAGGGGGAGACCCCTTTGCCTTCCCGCCTCAGCAAGGGGCTGCTTCTGGGGCTCCCTGCCTGGATCCAGCTCTGGGGGCCCTGCCGAGGTGTGGCTGTGAGGTCAGGGTTTTAGAGAGCAGTGGCAGAGGTAGCTTCCTAAATGGGCGAGCAAGGAGCCCCCCGAAACACACTACCACTCCCCATCCCCGTCTGACCAAGGGCTGACTTCTCCGGACCTAGTCGGGGGGTGGCTGCCAGGGGGCAAGGAGAAAGCACCGACAATCTTTGATTACTGAAAGTATTTAAATGTTTGCCAAAAACAACAGCCAAACCACCAAACTATTTTCTAAATAAACCTTTGTAATCTAATGTTGGGTGCCGCAGTCAGTCCTTGAGCTTGGGGGCTGGGAGTATCTTACAGCCCCTCACCCTGCCTGACACCCTCCGCCTTCCTCAGCCCCGCAAGGCTGGAGGGAGGGCACCCTGGGCCTCTGGGTTGCAACTTCCCTCTTGCATGAGAAGGAGGGGGTCTTGCTTTTTCTCAAGCTAACGCTTTATGTACATGGAAAATATGTACTCAAAATTCCCGTACTGAGAGTAGCGAAGAGGGGAAAGGAGCCTAGAACCCCCAAGTTATCCCCAAGTTTAGATTCTGGGGGACTGTCTTTCCCACATTCCCATCCCTGCCCGTCCCCACTCTGATATTCAGAGCCTCCTGGTGGAAAGAGGTGGGGCTCTTCCAGTCCAAGCCTCCCGGTACCTTTGAGCTAGTCCTCCCGGCTCTGAACGTTTTGTGGGCGTGGCTCTTGGGTGGAGAGAGGGTGGGCATGAGGCCGGCAAGCCCCCACACCATCATTCTAGACCAGAGGCCTGGCCAGAGCCAGGTTGAACAACAGGCACTTTCTTATTTCCTCAACAAACTGAAAGTCATTGAGGCCCCAGAGCAGTGGAGTGGGACAAGCCAGCAGTGGCTGGGGAGGGGCCTGGCGCCAGCCTGTTTCCTGCGGTGCCCTCAGTGTCTCCCCAGTGCAGCCGTGCCTTTCCCCCCTGCTCCACCGTCAGGCCCAGCAAGTGTCCCCACTGTCCCCACTGCTGCTTGAGGAAGGGCAGTGGAAGGTGGGGGATAGAATACCGAGGTGGGCTTCCTGGTGCTGTACCTTCATGGTGTAGGGACCGCTCAGACTCAGCCGTTTCACAGGGCCTGGAAGCTGCCAGGATGGCTGAGGTGGAGGGGCAGAAGTGGGCCCTGGGCCTGGTAGGAGCTGGGCAGGGGTCCCCGCAACACACACGCACAGCTCGGTAGGAGTGCAGGGGCTGTGTCAGGCCTCCTGCTTGTGACCATCCATTCCCCATTCCCGTCCCCCTTCCCATCTCTGGGAGGCCCCCCGGGCTTCCCTGTGTGTACCCTCCCCTCCCAGACCCTGCCTGCCCAGCTCAGCCCAGATCCATCCTGGATACCCACCTCGCTGTCTTTGGCATGGGGGGCCAGGGTCTGCCTGGGGAGGGGTCAGCCCTGGGTCCTGCATTCTTCCGCGAGCCCCCGTCCGCGAAGTCAGGTTACAGAGCAGGGGGGCCTGACTTGCCAGAGTTGGCCCTTGGAGAACCCCCTTGCCACAGCTGCCTAGCTTCCACTCCAGATAATGGGTCTTCAGGATGCCCCAGCTGAGAACTCTCCCAGCCGTGTCCACAGCTGGCACGTGCTAACGCTTGCACCTGCGGCGTGCTAGGCTCAGACACAGGTGGGAAGATGCAGACAGCAGTGGGGGCAGGGGAGGGGTGGAGAACATGGCCAGTCAAGGCCGATGAGGACATCCCTGACCTTCCCCGACCAGGCCTGGGCAGGGAGTCCTGAGCTGTTGGCCCAGCTTGTCCTGGAGCTGCTGCACTGGCTCAGACAAATCCCTGCTCTGTGGGCCTCGGTGCCCTACCTAGGAAGTGGAGGGGGTCCTGGGAGCCCTCTTGGGCCCTGCCAGGCCTGCCAATCTGTGGGGCAATCTATCCTCTGAACCTGGGACCACAGGAGACCCCACCTCAGAGACTCTATGGCTGGCATCGCACCTAGGGATACTCCGAGGGCAGGCCTTGGGGCTGCGAGGGAATCACTGCACACACATGGAAAAGACCCCAGAGCTCAGGATTTCTGCTCCAGAATCTGCATCTTACCAAGCTGGCAGGAGGGGCCCAAAATTCACAACTGCAAGATGGGAGGGCAGACCCCCAACCCCCCACCTGTCAGCACTCAAGACCCCCAGTCCCACCCAGGGCACCCTTCCCTTCAGAGCACCAGCATTTCGTGTGATAATTTGTACATTTCCTGGGGCTGAGAGAGGTAGATTAACCTGCCTGAGGTCACACAGCTGGTGATAAGACCTGACAGGGCCCAGGTTTCCTGGCCCCAAATTCAACCAGATAACAAGTATTTCTTGAGTATCTCCACCAGCTCCTGCTGCCTCCCGGCAGGCCTTCAGGAATGGGCAACTTCCCACAGCTGAGGGCAGACCCCACGTGGAGGCACAGCATGAGCAAGGGGCTGGAGGTAGGAGGTGCAAGTATGTTTTAGGAAATGGGGTGCCAGTATGGGGAGGGGGAGACGACACAGACAGGAGGTTGGGCAGAGGGGCCGTGTGCCAGGCTGCAGGGGAGAAGCCGGTGGGAGGGTGTTTGGACAGAGTGTCAGGTTTTGATCTGAGCCCCTGGGGGCTGTGAGGTCTGCAGAGGAAGCACAACCTCCCAGGACTGGAGCCTGCCCTGTCACATGCTTAGCAGTGTGGCCTACTGAGCATGTCATCTCCGAACCGCAGATCCTCCTCCCTGCAAGGGGATAACCACAGCCCGCCACACCCAGGGCTCCTGGGGGATTAACTGCGAGGATACAGCAGGGCACGCAGCCTGGTACACGCTCAGGGAAGAATGTCAGCAAACCTTCCTCCTCTTCCTGTCCTGACCCCGCCAGTCGCACCCTCCGGGGCTGTGGCCAGGACTGCAGCCGGCAGATGTTCACCACTCGATCTTGATTGCCGCCTGCAGAGACTTTCTTTTCAGCTGGATAAACAGACACGGAAACCTGGCTTCTCACCTTGCCTGCTGCAGGAACACATGTCACCTTGCTCTGAGTCCTGGTCTCTTCATCCATGAAGGGGGCACTGACACCCACTCCGAGGGTAACATGAGCCCCGAGTGTCCCCAAACCCAGCCTGGGAACCACCTACCAAGAGGACTTCTCGATGCCCAGAGCAAGGCCCTCCCCTCTGCCGACCTGTCCACCATGGCCCCTGCCTCCCTGAGTGGCTCTCCTCTCCACGGACGAAGGCTGGGCCTGTCTCTCTTCTTCATGCTGACTTCATGGAGCCAGAGTGGCCTGATGTCAACCCCTGCCTGTGGTTGAGGAAACTGAGGCCCAGAGGTGACTATGTGGCCAGGGACCCCTAGGGGTGAGAAGGCAAACTGTGGACCCAGAAAGGTCCCTTTGCAGAGAGCCTGGGCTCTGATCCCACCCCTTCCCAGGCCAGTGCCGTAGGTAGCATGGGATGCATTCCTGGTCCGGGCCACAGAGCAGTGTTTTCCACGACCGGTTTCCTGTGCAGAGCTCCCCGTTGGGCTCTTGGGAGATTTCAGGCAAAATAAAATAAAGCAGCCACTACCGACGGAGGAGGGCTTGCCCTGCGTGGAGGGTGCCGGCTCGAACGCCGTCCTGCTCAGGGTTCCTGTGTACCTGGCCCAAGCCTATCACAGATGCAGCTCCTACCACATATACATAGACATGCATATGTTTTCATTAACTCCTGTATTTTAATCCCATGGCTGAGTTGGTAGGAAAGGAGGGAAAAGAAAAAATCCAAATTATTCCATTGCAGCTCAGTGTGGAATTCAAAAGGAAATATTCCTTGGTGCAGGCAGCAGTGTTCGTACTTTATAGAAGCAGCTCCAGGCTTTGGATCCTGCCCCCGACTCCGGGGGTGGGGGCTGGGGGTGGGGGGAAACACGTTGCCGTGGCACTTGCTGGCGAGGAAGCCGCCCTTCCCGGCTGTGCTGGCAGCCGGCTGTATTTTTATATCACATCCATCGGCAGGGCTCAAATATTCCAGTGCCGCGTCAGATCAAAACACACGGTGCCTGCAGGTCCATCTCCAGTCTGGTTGGACAGCCACGGCCCCTCCATGTCCCCGCTCCCATCAGCCCATGGTGGCCCCCACGTGCAAGGGGTGGGGGAGGAGCAGCCCTGTGTGGAGGGCCCTGTGCGGAGTGCCACAGGCACCCCTTTATGCAGGTACCTCCACCGTCCCTGGGCAGGCATGGGCAGCCTCCGCTATGTGCCAGGGGAGATCTGAGGGTCATGACATGGGTGTGGATTGGGGCCTGACAAAGACGGGAGGGTCTCTAGAGCTGAGGAGCAGAGGAGGGAGACACCCAAGTCTTCAAGGCCCAGGGGAAGCTTTTCCATCTTGAGGTCCCCATTGTCCTCCCACTGGGTTTGCCTTGAGTGGCCAGGGGACCTCCGGCCCCACTCCCGAGGGTCCGCACCCTCTGCGACCCAGCAGGACCGTGGAGAGCATGGATTGCAGCAGGCAGTAGAGGAGGATGGGGAGACTGGGAACCTGACAGGCTCCCTGGGGCCACGCCCTGCCTGACCCACCAGTGTAAATAGGCTGCAGTGTCTCCTGCCAAGGCCAGGGCCTCTACTCTAGCAGGGCCCAGTGCCACCCCTCTGAGATCTGCCTGGGAAGCAGAGTCAACTGCAAACTCTGGGCCAAAAGAAAGCTCTGGGGACCAAAAATGCCTTTCCTTCCTGCCAAGAGGGTTTGTGGCTGCTCCCAGTAAAAGCCTTGGGTACAATACTGTTGTGATGGTCCTGATAAGGAATCAAACCAGGCAAGGCAGAGGTGGGGCGCTGGCCCAGAAAGCTCAGTTAAAGACTGAGCTTATGTCCGAGCACAAAACATGCCCAGAGCTGCCTGGCAGCCATGGAGAAAAGGGAAAAAGGATAGAAACTCCCTCTCACCACCTGATGCATGGTTGACAGGAAAGTCTGTAGACCAGGGGTTGGCAGCTAGACTCACCTAGAAGACCACCAGTCCCACAAGGCCTCCACAACTCTGGAGACTCTGCCTCCAGGGAAGGGGTCTGGGGACTGCAGAGAACCCCAGAGGGACATTCATGCCGGATTCTCTATTGGAGTGGGGGAATGGTCAAATCCCCATCCTAGCCTCCATCTCCAGCTGCACCAGACTGGGCCATTTTATGATTCATTCCAGCAACACTTCCGCCAGGCGCTGGCTCTGCACTGGGGAGGCTGTGGGGGAGGACAGCCATGGGGGAGTGGCTCCCAGCCCAGTGTCCCAGACTGGCCCTGTGGCTGTGCAGCCTCCACTGGCCCAGCATGATCCCACCCTCCTGGGCTCCCAGGCAGGTCACGATCTGCTGCCGCGCCTCCATCCTCACCTCCGTTCATCCCGCTTCCTGCTGTGGCGTGGCCATGCCCTACGCCTTTGTGAATTAATGCTTTGTCCTCCAGGAGTGCCCTTCCTGCCTGGTGTCACATGACAGCCTCACACATGGCCTTCACGACTCAGACCAGGCCCCGTCTCCAGAGCACCCCTGGAGCCTCCAACCTTGCCCTCCCCCAGCCCCAGGTCCCAGAGGCTGGACTAGACACTGCCCCCCTCAGTGAGCCCAGCGGGGCACAGGGACAGTGAGTAATCCATCCAGGCGGCCGCTGGGCAGAGCAGGCCTCCCCCAGGGTGTGGAGCCACCCATCCTCTCCCACGTGGAAGTCCTGAAAGGGTCATCTCTGGACTCGAAACCCAAGAGTCACCCCTGCCGTGCCCACTGTGCCAGGACACGGGCCCCCCAGGCTGTCAGTGAGAAACTTCTTGCAGCAGAGGCCAGTGTGCGGGGAGCTGGGGGCTGGTGCTGCAGGGGACGATTTTCCACCTCACGTGCAGCCCGGCTGCTGCAGTGTCTGCTCTGCTCTTGGGGGCCGGGCTTTTTCCTCGGTTAATCAGCTCTTAACTGACTGCAGCATCGATGAAAACAGACATTTCCATGCCGCCTTTAGAAGCCCAACTCGACTGTTAGACTCCTCAGCAAGTGCTGGGGAAAGAGATACCCGAGGGGCCATCTAATTCAATAGCCCCCTTCCCACTCTGCAGAGAGGCCCAGAAAGGGGTGGCTTCACGCATAATAATGACAAAGAGCAGAAATGACAGTGACCCCAGCAGCTAGCGTTTGACATGTGCCCACCATGTGCCAGGCTTTGGGCCAGGTGCTCTGTGCATGTACCTTTCATGATTCTGCCAGGCAGGATCGATGCACCCATTTCACAGACGAGAAAACTAAGCTCCAGAAAGGGACCGCCATAGAGAGATGCTGCCTCAGAGCCAGACACTGGGCCATGCTCCGTACTCACCCCACCACAGGGGATCCCTCAGCGAGCCGTCACCGTCCACGATATTAGCTTCATTTTACAGATGAGAAAACCGTCTCAGAACGCGCATGTGACTTCTCTAATTTGTCTTCTATCTTCTGCATCCGGCGTCCACGCCACCTAA
Source organism: Theropithecus gelada (assembly GCF_003255815.1). Taxonomy (NCBI): domain Eukaryota; kingdom Metazoa; phylum Chordata; class Mammalia; order Primates; family Cercopithecidae; genus Theropithecus; species Theropithecus gelada. The sequence goes on from NC_037672.1 coordinate 3,849,001, forward strand.
CTTTGAGCTGTCGCTCTGCCTTTTCCATTGCAAACAATGCTTAGATTACACGTTGAGCCAATGGGATCAGACAGGGCTCAAGAATCGTACTCCACCAGACTTGCTTCATTATTTTTGACATAACTCGTACTCTTAAACCTCGGCAGCTCCACAAAAACAGCAGAGCTGTGCCCCTTCACAATGGGAATAAGGCCTGGCTCTGTGTTTATTATGTCGTCTTAGAAACGATTCAGAACAATGAGGCCGCTTTTAAAGATCACCCCACCCAGGATACACAATGCCAAAATGTTTGTGGTGAAAAATCAGTTACCCGTTTCCTAGAGTGTGCTGCCATTGCAAATTGAATTTCAAGCAAAATCAGTCCTCTTCTAATTGGTCCAAATGAAGCTGTTATTCAAAATTGATTGCTGTTGTTTCCGCGATGGTTCAAATAGGAGGCAAACAATAGAGAGATTCTCTCCTCTCCATACCGATACTGCTCAGTAACCTACGGAGCCAGGCAGTCACCAGCGCCACGGCTGGGGCTCCCTGCAAGGTGGGGTTTGCTGAATGCAGGGGCGTAATTTGCAAATTGGGAATAAACAGACGATTGATCATGTGCCAGGAGAGGGCAGGAGGGCTGTACGAAATGGATGGATATCACCTGGACCCACTCAGGGCTGTCTGTTTCAGAGCCTCGTGACGAAGAAGCCTCTTCGGGGACCCCCTTATGAGGATGGGATGAGGAATGACTGTGGGTGGCGCCTCTGTCACCTGGCACTGTAGGTTTCTCAAGGTTGCTAACGTTGGACATGCAGGCCCCAGGCTTTTGGGTCCCCGACTCAGGCTTGAAACCTGACTGAATCATGCGGTGCCCTGAGCCTGCGTCCTCTGGAAAATGGGCCGAAACCCATCCCGCTGACCTCCCACAGCTTCTGTGCGGAGCCAGTGAGGACCCTGGAGACCCCAGGAACAACCGTAAAACACACTCATTTAAGGGCTGGGCTCTGCAGGGCGTTGGTTCTGGGCAGATCAGGCCTAGTCTTAACCCCAAAAGCCCCAGCTGGCCTGTGCCAGGCCTTCCAGGTGCGTGGCCACTTGACCTTGCAGGCACTGGCCACCTGGGGAGATGAGGGGCTTCCAGAGGCCTGGATTGCAAGGTGGAGGCGGGGTAGGTTCACAGGCCTCCTCTGCACGGGGAGGACGGCCCTGGCTGGAGGGGAGCGGCTTCCTGGACAACTGTGCACAGCCCAGGTGCTCAGGCCCTGTCCTAGGATGGGAGAAAATTCCTCCAGGCAGCCTGCTTCTGTCTCACCTCACTCCCAGGTCCCGCACAGAGGCCTGCACACAGCAGGCACTTAATAAATGTTGGAAGAATTTATGTGAATGTGTCAAACGCATAGTTCTGCCCTCAAGGTGGCTCTGACCCGGTTGGGGAAGCAGAACAGCATCTTCAGAGCAGAGGTAGCAGGGAGGGAGGCTCCGTACCTCCACTTTCTCTTCCGTCAGATGGAGCTGATGATGCCAGGCTCCCAGGTCTGGGTCCTCTGGGAGATCAGATCCGTGCTTGTAACGGACATGCTCCTTGCCTCTTCCTCTGCTCAGTCCAAGGAGCAGGGGTGCCTCCAGCACCACGGGATGCCCCTGGTTCACTCAAAGCATCTAGAGACTGCCTGGACCCATTCTACTGATGGGGAAACTGAGGCTCAGAGAGGCTTCTCTAAGATCGCTGTCCACTCAGAGCATAAAGTTGGGGCCACTGGGATTATCTTCCTCCCAGCTCCCCTTGCTGGCTCCTCCAAATAACCAGAAAAGCTGCAAAAAAGAGTCGGGGGCAGTGGGGCCTGGAGGGGTGCCACCCAGCTATGCCGTGGGCCCTCTGCATTTAGGGAGAGGCGGCCACAGCAGGGAGGGGGGAGTTTGTTTCAAATAGAACAGCACAGGCTTCAGGCTGGAATTTAGGGAGAGGCGGCCACAGCAGGGAGGGGGGAGTTTGTTTCGAATAGAACAGCACAGGCTTCAGGCTGGAATAAATGCAGGGGTGCCACGCCCCAGCCATCTGGACAGTCTCCAGCGGGGGCTGAGTTGCCTACCCCCTACATACCTCCAGTGATGGGGAGTTCACCACCTCCAGTCCTAGCCCAGGACAACCCAGTCGGGATGGGCACACCCTGACTCTCGGGAATTTTCCATTTTACTAAGAGGGAAGCTGCCTCCGTGAACATTCAGCCCTAGGTCTTAGGGTGACGGAAACGTTTAGGGCTACACTTGCATGCATGTCACTCCCCCCGCTTCCTTGCTCTCTTTCAACATGTGTTTGTGCCCATGCTGTGCCCTGCACTGATCTCGGGAGTAAGAACAGGAAAAGCACTGGGAGCCCACAGCCAGTGAGGACACCAGCGCTAGTCAGGACCCCGGGGAGGAGCTGGCCAGCTGTTGGGAGGCTCAGACCCAGGGCAGCTGACCAGCAGGAGCAGACAGAGAAAGTGCTTAGAGATGAGGTCACCTGGGCATCAGAGGTGGGGTCACCTGGGCCTCAGATGAAAGAAGTCACGTGGACATCAAAGGTGGATGTGATCACCCGGATGTCAAAGACGCATGGGGTCCCTGAGCCTCCGTGTGGAGCCACCAGTGTCCTCAGAGCCCGAATTTCCAGGCCTCCATGGTGGGGCCATCTGGGCATGCTCCTCGCAGGCCCCTAGGTGCCACAGGCTGTCTGACTCTGAGCCCTCACGCCCTCATGGCGAGGAGGGAAGAAGGCTGAGGCCTGCTCTACCACTAACAAGCTGGGTGGCTTCACTGAGCCTCAGTCTCCTCCTCTGGGAAAGAGGGATAGGATCTTGCCCCCACTGGCACGTGGGGTCAGTGAAGCAGGAGGTGGGTGAACCGTGTACCTGAGTCTTCTCTACCTGCAGCACTGACTCCCCAGAGGCTGTAGTCCCACAGAGCTTGGTGTCGGTCCTTAAGTACCTCTGACTCGTCAGCCCTGCAGCCAGAACAGAGTATGTGGGTAGGTATGCAGACCCTGTCGTCATGGAGCTCAGTCTGGGGAGGGAAGATGACACCGCTCAGATTGCCACAGATACACAATGACCACAGGACTCAGGGGACAACACAGTCACCCAGGAGCATAAATTGGGCAGCCTGGCCAGCCTCCAAAATGCCGCATGCACCCTTCCGGCCCTGACCTGAGTCCCCCGACTGTTGGTCCCTTGACCACCCTTCCAGCCGCAGAGCTCCACCAGGACCCAGGGGTGTTTGCCCCATCCACCTCCTCTGGCACCTACCGGGCAGGAGCTGGCCGCTGAGGCACGGGCCCTTGGTCACCTGGCCAGTCCTTGGTCACCCAGCTCTTGGGGTAGGACAAGGGCCCCTTAACTCCATGAAGGTCTGTTCCCCAGGCTGACCCAGCCTCAGGTGGTCCTCAGAGAAGAACAACACCATGGCATTGTTGTTGGACTGCCGCCCTGGCTTAGCCACTCTAGAGCAGGAACAGGCTTCAGACACAGCACTGAGAGTATGACCTGAGGTCAGGCAACACGCATGGCTGGATTGCTGCAGCGCAAGGCCAGGCGTTGTTACCCAGTGTCCTGAGTGTTCCCCACCACTGAGGGGCATCTCAAGGAACGACGTCCCTGCCCCTCAGCGAGGAGGTACCTGCTCCTGCCCACTCTGGTTATCCCGGGCCAGGGAGGGCTCGGCCAGGCTGAGTGGCTTGGTTTACCCAAGTCCCCAGGCTGCTCAGCGGCCAAGCCAGACATCAGAATTAGAGCAGGCAGCCCGAGCGCCTCTCCACGGTGCCTCCAGAGGGGATGTGGGTTTCCCAAGCCCAAGAGCAGCAGAGACGGCTTCCCAGGGAGTGTTCACCGCCTGAAGGGTGGGCACTTTTGTGGTTTGTTCCCTGAGAACCCTGTGGGGCTGGGCCAGGTCCACAGCATCTACCATGGGTCTGTGACATGGGCACACTCAGAGCCCAAAGGCCCACTGGCTGCAGGAGCAGGGAGGGAGGGCTGGCTTCGTACAAAATGAAAGCTTAGGGCGCCGGCTCAGGGAGGCCAGTCTCCCCTCCCTATAGGCCCATTGCCCTGAGGTCCCCAGGGATGGAAACTCAATCCCCAGATGTGCTGCATGTCTGGATGGGGAATGGGCTGAATGCCAACCCGTGCCAGGGATGACCTCCACCTTGCCCTGCCCTGATGCCATGGGATGCCTGCCTGGTCTCACTGGGCCCCTCCAGGGGTGGTAGGTGACAGTGTTTGCAGGATGAGGTCAGGGAGAGGAGACCAGGAAAGGTGTTCAGGGGCAGAGAGTGGGCATGACAGCTGTCCTGGGGTCAGCCAGAGGGGAGACCACATGTGAGCCAAGGGTCCGGTCCCTTCACACATCCCTCAAAAAGCACAAGTTCAAAGTCAAGGTTGTTAAGAGTTTCAAGAGGCAACTGGAGAGCATGAAACCCTAAGTGGGTGCCCTCTGAGCGTGGCACCCTTCTAAGCACAGTGCCCCACGGGATCCCACTGACATATGGCTGACCGTGAGACCGGCCCTCTTCCAAGCATTAACCGGGCTTCTCTCGAAAGGCAGAAGAAACTCCAGATTGGAAGAGAATTCCCACGGGACTGCGCCCCCAACAGCCTGCCCGGATCTGTGAGGCGTCAGCAAAGGCTTCTGCTTCTGCTTCTTTGGCTTCGCTCTCCCAGAGGAAGCCATCCATCCATCCATCCATCCATCCATCCATTCATCCATCCATCCATCCATCCATCATCCATCCATCCATCCATCATCCATCCATCATCCATCCATCCATCCATCCATCCATCCATCCATCCATCCATCGGTTCATCCATCATCCATTTCATTCATTCAAGAAGCATTTATTCAACATGAGCTGCTCGTGAGAACACTGAGAAAAACACAGAACCTCCATGATTTCCTGCAATGGTTTAAAGCCCTCCTATAATTCTCACTGTCATTATAGCAAAAACCAATGCACATTTATAATCATTATTCTAAAAAGCATATGTCAAGTGCCCATAGCACACCGGACACCAGGTTAGCAAGACAGAGACACCCCTGCCCTCATGACCTGTGCATGGGGCACAGGTGGTGGGGCAGGCAACAGCTACATGACCACATAAGCAAGTACAAAATTGCAAACTGTAGCAGTTTTGTACAAGGACCTGCCCTGTCTGAGTGGGGTGGGGTGGTGAAGGCGAGTTGGGGTGGGCAGCCGCCTCCTGGCAGGTTATCGAGGCAGCTGTAGCAGCAGCAGTGGCTGGGAGCAGGTGCTCTGGTGTTAGCCCCGACATGAGTCTGCTGGGGATGCCTTAGCAGAATACCCCAGCCTGGGTGGCTTCAACGGAAGCTTACCATCTCATAGCTCTGGAGGCTGGAAGTCCAAGATCAAGGCGTTGGCAGGGATGGTTTCCCCTGAGGCTCCCTCCCGGCTTGCAGACACCATCTTCTCTCCATGTCTTCACTTTGTCTTCCCTCTGTGTCTGTCTGTGTCCTCATCTCCCTTCTTACCAGACACCAGTCAGACTGGATTAGGGCCCACTCATATGACCTCAGTTTACCTTAATTACCCCTTTAAAGAAGTTGTCTCCAAACACAGTCCCATTCTGAGGTCCTGAGGGTCAGGGCTTCTACATAGGAATTTGGGGAGGACACAACCTGGCCCAAAACACCTCCTAAGTCCATTTCCCTCCCCACATGGGGCTGTGTGACAGGGGCGAGTTCCCTCCTTCTTCTGCCTTGATTTCCCCAGCTGTAGCCCAAGGACTGTAACAGCACCTGCTCTTTGGGGGGCAATTTTGAGAAGCCCATGGAAAGTGCTGGCAGGGTGCCTGGTGCTAGCCAGGTCAGGGAAGGCCCATTTCCCCCGTAACTGTGCTGGGGCCTCACTCTGACCCTACAGGGAGGGTTTTTGTTTTGTTTTGGTTTGTTTTTTTTGAGATGGAGCCTCACTCTGTCACCTAGGCTGGAGTGTAGTGGCACAATCTCGGCTCACTGAACCTCTGCCTCTCAGGTTCAAGCCATTCTCCTGCTTCAGCCTCCTGAGTAGCTGGGACTACAGGTGCGTGCTACCACATCCAGCTAATTTTTGTATCTTTAGTAGAGACAGGGTTTCACCATGTTGGCCAGGCTGGCCTCGAACTCTTGACCTCAGGTGATCCATGTGCCTTGGCCTCCCAAAGTGCTGGGATTACAGGCGTGAGCCACTGTACCCAGCCTACAGGGAGGGTTTTGATGCCCATGCAGTTGAGAAATGTGAGCCTTGGGACTGTCAAGCAACAACCAGGTACCCCAGCTGGGGAGGGGCAGGGCTGGGCAGTCCACACTCATGTCCCTGGGCTGGCAAGGGTATAGCATGCAGCATCCAAGATTGTTTGTGGCTCCGGGCGTGGAGAGGGGTCCTTGAGGTCCCTCCACCTGGGGTACAGGAACATGAGGGATGTCCCATGGGCAAGTCTGTGGAGCTGCAAGACTGTGATCCATGTCCTAGCTCCTCCCAAGGCCACGCCTCCTGTGGGCCTGCACTGAGGGAGTCTTGGGAGGAGGTGGCCATTATGTGGCCATCACATGGCTGTGCAGCAGCCAGCCAGCTCAGGCGCTGGCTCCTCGGGGAGTGGGTGCTGGGCCATGTTGACTCCGGAGGCAGCCACGTGGCTTTTGCATGTGCTGGTTCCCTGCTGAGCTGGGCTTTGCAGCCTGCCACCTGGGCAACCCTTAGCCATTATTTGTTTTGTTTTTAATGTTCGTGATAGCTTTATTCATAATAGCAAAAAACTGGAAACAATCCCAAACAAGTGGTAAATGGATAAACAAACTGCAGGTGCCTCCAAACAATGGAATACTACTCAGCAGTGAAGAGGGCGAGCTGCAGCTGCATACAAAGGCCTGGGTGAGTTGCAAAGCCAGAGAAGCCTGCCTTGAAGTCGACATGCTCTCTGGCTCCATTTACACGACATTTTGTTTAATAGACTTTTTTTTTTCTTTTAGCAGTTTTAGGTTCACAGAAAAACTGAGCATTAAGTACAGAGTCCCCTCTGTCCTCTTGGCATTATTTAACTTCTCCATCTGTAGACGCGGATATTGATGTGGACTTCACAGGGACAGTGGGTGGCAGGAGATTCCCGGAGGTGGGTGTGGGTGTGCTTTGTAAACTGTAAAGTGCAGCACCCCAGTTAAAATTTATTCTCAGGCTCAATAAGCCATGGGGGTGGCTGGATGGCCACCGGGGCCTGCAGAGGGTGGGAGAGACTGGTTCCCAAGCCCAGCCCAGAGGTTCTGGAAAGGTAAGCCTGGTCACATTGCTCAGAGGTGAGGAGGAGGGACCTTTCAGCCCAACCTGGCCGTCTGCAAGGTTTGTCACTTGCGGGGATGACGGAAAACTACCAGCCTGTCTGCACAGCTCCAGCCAGTGCTCTTATCTCCCATCGGCACGCCGGAGGCCTCGGTAGCCTCGGCCCAGCCAGCAGGATGATGGGGCTCTTCTGCTCCTGGAGAAGGAGGCCCTGTGGCTCCACACCCCTAAGGGCTGGCCCTAGACTCCTGCCAGGTCCCCACCCAGTCTGCGACATGCAATGCCCGGAGTCTAGAATGGCCTATCACTGAGGGGGCTTCAGATCCTGGATCTGTCCTGTCCCCACTGTATGACCTCAGCACATTCCTGCACCTCTCTTAACAAACCCTGCCAACAGCTGAGTTCCTTAGCACCTGCTATGTCGTGCAGCTTGGAGACGCTGTGCACCCTTTACCAGGACCCACTCTCCCAAAGCTTGGTGAGGCACCTGGTCATCCCCCAGGATCAGGGAAGCCAAGGCTGGGAGCAGAGAGTGGCCCGCACCTGCCACAGAGCTGACCGATGCTGGGACTGGGATTGGAATTCCATCCCCAGGTGCCTCTGACATGAGGTGAGCCGAGGACCAGCGTTCATGACGCAGTGGGAGCCCCTCCCAACCGGGCTGTGACTTTTGTGGGTGTGGATCGTGTAGGGAGGCAGGCAGCTGCCCCACAGATCTGCGTCCCAGAGCCCTGAGCCACCCACAGCTCTGGGGTGGGGTCTCAGCTGACATGTAGTTACTGGAGTTTCTGTGGCTTCTCTGGACGTGGCCTGAGCCGGGCCGGGGCAGAGAATGGAAATGGAGGGACACATACCTATGCCCTCAACAGGTGGCACCACAGGACTCACACGAAACTTCTACCCCAGCATGAAACTCCTCCACACACACGAAACTCCTCCCCTCACACGAAGCTCCTCCCCCGCATGAAACTCTTCCACAGACACGAAACTCCTCCTCCCACATGAAACTCCTCCCCCACACAAAACTCCTCCCCTCACATGAAACTCCTCCTCCCACATGAAACTCCTCCCCCCACATGAAACTCCTCCTCCCACACAAAACTCCTTCCCCCACACGAAATTCCTTCCCCCACATGAAACTCCTCCCTCACACGTGGAACTCTTCTTCTCACACGAAACTTCTCACCCAACATGAAACTCCTCCCCTCACATGAAACTCCTCCTCCCACATAAACTCCTCCCCTCACACGAAACTCCTCCCTCCACATGAAACTCCTCCTCCCACGTGAAACTCCTGCTTCCACACAAAACTCATCCCTCATACATGAAACTCCTCTTCTCACATGAAACTTCTCACCCAACATGAAACTCCTCCCCTCACACGAAACTCCTCCTCCCACATGAAACTCCTCCCCCACACGAAACTCCTCCTCCCACATGAAACTCCTCCCCCACACGAAACTCCTCCCTCCACATGAAAGTCCTCCTCCCACACGAAACTCCTGCTTCCACACGAAACTCATCCCTCATACATGAAACTCCTCTTCTCACACGAAACTCCTCCCACATGAAACTCCTCCCCCCACATGAAACTCCTCTCCTCCGGCCTGCTCAGGGCCAGCGCGGGGCACCATGGTGAGACTGTAGCTGGCCCTCCATGGGAAACTGAGGCTGCAGTGGAAGGAAGGCCCTGAAAGCTTCTTCTGGGCTGGGGAAGGAGCAGTAAGGGGAGGAAGATCACACTGCTCCAGCCACGGTGACACGATGCTGGGGCTGGGAGTCCCCCCCTGCGTCCAGGTGTGTGGATGTCACCAGGCAGTCTCTTTTCATCGATGGCCACCTGCTTTCCTGCTTCTCATGAGCCCCCACAAAGTGGTGGGATGACCACCAGCAGCTGCAGCGTGACACCCTAGCTTGGCAGCCCCAGGAAAAGGGGGTCCCAGGGCAGATCCCACACACTCCCAAAATTGCAGTGAAGACACTCGGCCCTAGGGGCCTCGGGAGGGGACAGAGATGACTCTGCACAGGGACATCAGACACTGCCGCCAGGAGGCTGTTGAGGTGGGAGGTGGCCCTGTTGGGGAGGTAAGGCTGCTTTGCCCACCTCCTCCCTGAAGCCCACCTGGTTCCTGGGCAGCTGAAGGCTGGTGTCTCTTGGGCCTGCACTGATAGTTGCCTCCAGGTGTCCTGCCCTGCACGGCACTCCCTTGCCACACCCTGAGCTTCACGGCCTCGAGGGGAGGGGTCTCTGCCCCTGGAGCATGGAGCTCTTGGCTGCTGCGCCCCAGCCTGCCTCTATGCCACCTTCAAACCTGGCTTGTATGGAGAAAGTTCTCCCTCCGGCCTCTGACCTGGCTCCCTGGTGGCAGTGGTGCCCTCTGCTCAGGACTGCCCCGAGGGCCCTCTCCCAACCCTACCCCTGCTTGAACGAGAGAGTGAGCGAGACTTCCCCAGGTGGGCCCCTCCCTAGCTCCCCACCCTGACTTTTCCCTGGAGCCCAGGCTCTGCTGTGCTCTGCGCTAGGGCTGGATTTGCTGAAGCCAGGGGTCCAGGCCAAACGGCTGGCCAGAGGCCTGTGCTGCCCCCAACCTGGGAACCTCCAGACCACATTGATGTGACCCCTGCCTCCCAGTTGCCAGAAACAGATACTGAGCTCTGAGCAATGGGCACAATTTCGGAGCCAGCGTACTGGCGGTGCCGTAAAACTGCAGCAGCAAAGCTCGTTGGAGTCATTTTCTCCCGCACTGCTGACACGGAGAGGAAAAATCCCCAAATAAAGCTCTTCCCACAGTCACAGCTACGAAAACATTGTCCCCTGCAAGTGTGCTCACTACTCAACCATGATTTCACCTCCTCAGGGGGAAAAGCCTCCCAGCAATTCTCATTGCAAGATGGTAAACCTGTCGCCCTAATGAACAGCTTTCATTTAGAACTCAGTGAGAAGGTGCGCACTGGGAGACGGCGGCTTGTTGACTGCGATGTTTCCAAATCACTTGCTCAACCTGCAGCGTTCCCATGGAACCTGGAGCGCCCAGCCTAGGGCTTTATTGTTGTTTCAGGCCAGGAAGGAAGTTTTCAGAAGCGATACTTTGTGCTGATTCATGTTTCACCCTTGTGCCTACAAAGTCTCTGTCAAATGGTCATCCTGGTCCTCTTGCATGCCTCTGGTGATGGGATGCTCACTACTTCCCGGTGCAGCCCCCCTTCATTACAGGGGCTCATCGCCAAGGGGAGGAGACTCAGAGCTCCCGTCTGTCCTGCTATCTCCACCTATGAGTGTTTACTGAGCGCCTGCTACGTGCCAGGTCCTGTGCCAGGGCTGGGAGGGAGGAAGGGGCTTGGGGAGGGACTGCCCTTTCCGGAGGATGGAGCTCAGGGCCAGCTTGGCTGTGACAAGACCACGATGCAGGTTTGACACTCCTGAAAGGAGAAAGGAATTGGGTGGGAGGAGCCTCAGACCACAGCTGGCAGCTGAGCGAAAGTCTGGGCCACCCATGCAGGGAGCTGGGACCAAGCTGGGACTCCCCCCCTGGGAAAAGAAGCGCTGGGGTGAGCCCCTCAGCAGCCAGCTGCCTCTGCACAAGTCCCCACGGCAGCCACAGTGAGGCTCCTCTGTTCTCCATGGGGAAGGCCACCTACCTGGCATGATGGCACCGGCTCGTGGTGCAAGTCTAATCTGTGGCAGCTCAAGGGTATCAGCCTCTCAGCGGCCCCACAGCAGTGCTCAGTGAGGGTGGGGACTGAAGCACCCCCATTTTACAGGAGAGGAGCAAGGCTTGGGGATCAAGGGGACCTGTCCAGGTAAAATGTGAACACTGCAGCTTCACTAGCCTGTAAGATGCCCACACACAGTCCACAGCACCTCCCAGCCCTGGGTGGTGAGAATTGGTGCAACCTGAGCAAGCACAACCCTGGGGGGGAGGTGGTGAAGAGGGACCCCACCCAGCTGGCCGAAGGCAATGCTTCCTTACCCCCGCCTAGAATAGGGTCCCAAGCCTAGAATACACTGCGGGTGCAGCCTGCCCACCCCATGAAGCATGGGTCCCGGCTTCCTCAGACACAGACCTGGAGGACTTGACCCCGTGATGGATGAGGGGCTCCCGGGACAGCTGCTGACGGTTCCCAGGGTGGACAGCACCAGCCGGGGCTGGGCACACAAGGGGGAATTCAGTCCAGGAGGTTGGAGCGATGCGTGAGTGAAGAATGAATGAGGGAATGAATGATAGTTCGGGCCATGGCCAGCAGTGCACCAGCTTCCCTCAGAGCTCCCTGCGCCCGGCCTGCGAGTGCTCTTGCCTTCCTTTTCTCATCTCCACCTCTCCCACCCTCGTCACAGGCTGTCCCCTTCTCAGAGGCACTTGGGGTGCTCCTGAGCCTCCCCTCATTCCAGGAGGCTGAGCTGCACTCCGTGGAGCTTTGGAGTGGGGAGGGGCTTGGTGGGGGAGCTGGGGGCGGGGCCAGCCTTCCTTCTGCCCCGGATGTGCCCTTCCCAGTGACTCCATGGCCTCATCAACAAAGCCAGGGAGGCAGTGTTGCAGGTCCTGCTCCTGCGTGTGGGGGCTTGTCTCAGCTGGCACAGGGGTGTGAGGACACACAATAGGACAGGCCCCTCAGGTGAGGTGGGGTGAGTCTGGGGCAGGCGGTGGTGGCCCCTGAATGTTGGCCGACGGGCCTCTGGGACAGGTGCAGGGGGCATTGCATCCTCTCCTGCTCCCCAGGGCAGCCACAGAAACAGCAATAAAAGCCTTTTTGTTGCCTTTCCAGCCCAGACAAAATCAATAAATTCTGGAAACATGAGAACAGCTGACCTTTGAGATTTCTAGCAAACCTTCAAAGAGTAAATGTGGCTCGGGTTCTGGCTCAGAGCTCAGGGCCAAGTCCAAGGCACTGGGAAGCTCCACACAGGCCCAGTTTGGGTCCTGCACTGTCACAGGCATGAGACCCCAGTCCTGCACGTGATTCTCAGCAGGCCTCACTCATGTGGATTCCAGAAAGGTCTGTGGATAGAACCTGCTCTTTCTGTGGTGAGCAGCAGTATTGCTTTAGCTGTGTCTCAGCTGTTCCATCTCCTCTAGGAAGTTCTCCAGCTGCTGCAAATGTGGAACATGATCGGCTGGGGCAAGGACAGTGCCACTCTGCAGATGGAGAAACTGAGGCCCTGAGAAGGAGGGATTTGGGGTTGATGCCAAGGTGCTTGGGCCTGATTCTCGGTTCACTGGGCGTCACCCACCTAGACCCTGGTGCAATTTCCAGAGGCTTGGTGAGGGAGCCGGGGGCGGGGCCAGCCCTGCTTCTGTCTCGGATATGAGCACCCCAGCAACTCTGTGGCCTCATCAGCAAAGCCAGGGAGGCAGCGACACTTGTGGGCCCCACTCTATGCATGTGGGGGCCTGTCTCATCAGCCTGAGCAGGCATGTGAGGACAGCTCCCCCAGCAGTAACCCAGGTCACTGCAAGTGGCTGTGGCATTCACCTTTGCCCAGGTACCCAATTCAGTTATTTATTTATTTAGAGACAGGGTCTGGCTCTTTCGTCCAGGCTGGAGCACAGTGGCGCTATCAGGATTCACTGCAGCCTCAACCTTCCGGGCTCAAGCGACCCTCCCCCTACCTCAGCTTCCTGAGTAGCTGGGACCACAGGCATGTGCAACCATGGCCGGCTAAGTCTTATGTATATATATTTTTTGTAGAGATAGGTTTGCACCATGTTGCCCAGGCTGGTCTCTAGCCTCTGGGCTCCTGGAATCCTCCTGCCTCAGCCTCCCAAAGTACTGGGATGACAGTGCTGGGATTACAGGCATGAGCCATGCACCTGGCCATAATGCAGTTATGGACTGAGCTCCCACAAAGCACTGGTCATGGTCGGGGCTGGGGAGGGGCAGCCAGGGCCAGCCATGATCCCTGTGCACTATGAATAGGACTCTCTGGAGGGTGGGATGGAAGGGAAAGGGGGAGGAGAGAGATGGAGACCGCCCACCAACCCTGGGATAATGACTGGACTCCTGCAGGAAGGGGTGGACTTGGGAGAAAGGCGAGGAGGCCTCTTGAGCTTTGAGTGCGAAGCTTGGAGGGAAGCCCAGCCCAGAGAGAATTTTGGGAGCCCTGGGCACAGACGGGGTCTCCCGCAGGTTGGTGTCATCTACAGTGCCGCTGTTTAGGCAGCTGCTCCCTTCCCCGGGAAAAGCAGAGGCCACGCAGACCCAGGCCGGCTGCCCAGGGTCACAAAGAGGGCTGGTGACGTGCTGGGCACAGAGCTGAGTGGTCACCTGCTGGTGCCGCCTGGACAGCCTTCTGCATTTTCACCCTGCCGGGCCTGGCTGCAGCCAAGGCTGCCAGCCAATCAGGACTGGGGGCAAAGGTTCAGCTGTGTCTTCTCACAGCCACCGCCTGGCCTGTTTCCACCACTGCAGTGCTGTGTGCCAGGTCCCTCCTGGAAAGTGGGTTTCTGAACATCCAAGCAGAGAGAGAGAGAGGGGAGGGTGGTCGGGGCTCCACAAGTAGGGCCCGAGCCTCTTCTGTGCCATCCTTGAAGAATGGGAGAGAGCTGCCTGCCCTCAGGAGAGAGCCGCAGGGAGGGATGGGGCCTCCTGCCGCCTTGACCAAGCAAGCTGAGATGCCTGGAGGCCCAGCTGGCCTCCTCCCACCTGGAGCACATACGCACTGAAAGCAGCCTCGCCACGAACTCGCGGGAAAGTCGGGGCTGGACCCAGAGGCAGGGGATCAGGCCAGCTTTGCCCCAGGCCACTTTCTGCCTGGCTACACGCAAACTGATTTATGCTCAAGGCAGCAAAAACCTCGTGTCTTTACCAACCAACTTTTATATGTTTTAATTAATGATGAACTTTGTGTCTTAAGAAGATTTAGGTTTCAAAAAAAAAATAACGAGCAAATCGTAGAGAGGGTTCCCATGTGCCCCGGCCCCCGTTTCCCTCATGATGAGCATCTGATACTGAGGTGGCACCAGCCGATGACCCGACACTGACGTGGGGTTATTAACCAAAGCCCACAGTTCATATCGGGGTTGATTTTGGTGTTGAACTGGGTCTGGACACACATATAGTAAGTAGCATGCATCCGCTGTTATAATACCTTGCAGAGCAGTGACACGGCCCTAAGCATCACTGTCCCCCATGGGGCTCTGCGGACTCACCCCTCCCTCCCCCTCCCCTCTGGCAACCGCTGATCTTTTTACGGTCTCCATAGTGCTGCCTTTTCCAGAACATTCCCCAGTTGGTATCCTGCAATGTGGCCTCTTCAGACTTGCTCTTTTCACTTAGCAGCATACGTTAAGTCTCCTCCTGTCTCTTCATGGCTTGAAAGTGCATGAATTACGTGCAATTGTCAGGATGTAGCACGGTTTGTTTATCCACTCACCTGCTGAAGGACATCGTGGTTACTTCCCAGTTCCGGCAATCACTAATATAGCTGCCATAAAGGCGAGTGCAACTTTCTGTGCAGACACGAGCTTTTCACTCTTCTTAAGCTTTGCCTTATCAGGACCTCCCCTGTGGACCTGAAGACTTGAAGAAGAAAGAGGCCTCAGGGGCAGTCCCTGAAGGCCACACCCCCGGGCAGGGCGGACACAGCCCTGGACAATGGGCCTGCTGTCTGGGGAGGGTGTTGAGGAGGCTGTGCCTGGGCCCAGGAAGGGCTTCCTGGAGGCAGTGTCGGGAGCTCGGGGAATGAGCCAGTGTCGGGCAGGTGGAAAGGGAGAGCAGAGCCCGGATGGGGCCTGAGGTGAGCATGCATGTGGTGGGTGGTGCGGAGCGGAGAAAGGGTGGATGTGGGACGCCCACACCGTGCGGGCGTCAAGAACCACGTTAGGGAGGCTGGGCTTTCTCCAGGCAGATCAGACGTGGTTCGGCTTCCCGAGGGAGTGGCTGGAGAGCTGGGCTGGGGTAGGGTGGGCGGCCACAGGGAATGGGGATGGAGGGGGCTGGGGTTGTATCTGTTGAGTGGAAGCCACGGGCTGGCTTCGTATGCCCCCTATGTTTCTGAGATCACATAAAGCACTGGCCACGGGGGCTCCATCTGGTCCCAGCCCTCCAATTCCCACCCCGCCTGCTGGCTCAGGTGGACACAGGAGAGGAGGAACTCAGGCCATGTCACAGTGGTGTGGACACCACACGCACGGCTCATCTGGAGCCTGGCACCAGGACTCACCCTGGAGGACTTGGGAGCAGGCAGCTTATTGGGAGGTGGCCCCAGGGGGCACAGGCAGGGAGGGAGGACAGTGAGCTGGGAAGAGAATCAAGACACTTGAGCTCGGGTCCCGGCAGGGGAGGGGCGGCCCGAGGCCACTCCAAGCACAGGTCAGGTTCATTCCTCCGTGTGACACGGGACAGCGTGCTGTGCGATGTGATGGGAAGAGGGTGTCAGAACTTGTAGGGTTTGGGCTTTGGTTGGGCAATGTGAGGAGGGCTGAGGCAGCAGCAGGGTTGTCTTCAGACCGGATGCGGTCAGAAGCGGCAGTTCTGTGATGGGCACCTACGCACTCGCGTCTGCAGGGAAGGAGGGCTGCAGTGGGGTAAAGTGGCAATTGGGGAAGTCCTGGGCCCTCCTTTAGCACAGGAGAGGTGGCATTTTGAGGGTGGCACCGAGGCTTCAGCCTTGCTTGAAGTGGACGTCCTTCAGTCTCATTCCTGTCCTGCAGGAGGATGCGACTTTGCTGTCAGATCGGTCTCTAGGTAGCAGAGGCTGCCTCTGAACCTTGCCACCTGGGTCAGGGAGCTGGTGTTTCTCTGCTGATTTCTCATTGGCCCGGGCCCTCCAGGCTGTGCACAGTGTCCTGGACATGCTCTGAGGCACTGCAAAAGGAAAGAGCGGGGCCAAGACCCTTGAGGAGATGCTGGGGGCCACCTGGAGGTAAACCCCACAGAGAGCCAAGGGCATGGGGGGCAGGGGAAGGGGGTGAGAGTGGCCACTTGGCCCAGTAGCTCCTCTAAGAGGCTGTCCTAGCTTCCTCCTTCCTGTCCAGTCACCATTTTCCTCCATCCCTGTAGTGGGGGGAATAATGTCCCCTCCCAATTCACGTCCATCTGGAGCCTCAAACTGTGGCCTTCTGTGGAGGTTGGGTCTCTGCAGATGTAATCAGGTCAGATGAGTTTATACTGGATGAGGGTGCACCCTCAACCCAACAACTGGTGTCTTTATAAGAAGAAGACAAGACAGAGACTCAGAGACATGGGGAGGAGGTCACGTGGAGACAGAGACAGAGGCCGGAGCAATGTGCCCACAAGCCAAGGAACGCCCGGACCTACTAGGAGCTGGAGAGGCAGGAGGTAGCTTCCCTGGAGCCTCTGACTCCTTGGGAGTGAGGCCCTGCCCACACCTGGATCTCAGACTTCTGGCCTCCAGAACATGTGAAAAGACATCTCTATTGTTTGAAGGCCCTAGTTTGTGACCATCTGTGAAGGCAGCCCTGGGAAATTAATGCAGCCCTCCAAGGTCCCAGCCCACCTGAGTCCACCTTCCTGGGTCTCCCCAACCCTGCTCCATGCGTTCTCCTAACTTGAGCCCACCCACTGCTCCACCTCAGACCCTGGTGAGCACCCCCAGCCCTGCTCAGAACTGTCCCGGCCCTTTCCACCTCTATTCCTCCCTTCCTCAACCCCAGCCAGGCCTGCCCACGCTCGTACCATGCCCCCTCGGAGCCCTGGCAGGGCTCTCCTGGTTCTCCATTGCTGCTTCCAGGCCCTGCACCCCACTCCTCAGGGCCCAGACCTACTCCCCCCTCCCCACGGCTGTCACCCCCCATCATGCCCCCATCCCTGGAGGCCGGCACCTGGCTTGCTGCCTTCTAGAGTCATAGCCGTCCACAGCCTGTGCACAGCGGGAGTGGCTGTCCTCATCTCTCCATCTCAGAGTCTTCTCCAGATGGCTCAGAGTCAAAGAGGAAGTGAATCTAAAATTAAAGGCATTTAAAATAACGATGATAACCTTCCTATCAAGATGACCTTCGAGGTTGGATCGTCTGTCCACAGCTGTGTCCTCGCGCCTGACACAGTGCCTGTGATGGATGCGTCCAGGAGTGGATCAATTTTCCTTTTTCCAGCCAGGGAGCCTGGACTTGGAGATGGGGTAACTGGCCCATCATAGCTGGACCTGGCTGGCTTCTGACCTCAATCTGAGCTCTCCTAAGTTGGGCAGCACCCTTCTGGCCAGACCAGGCCACCTTTGCTTCCTGCAGCTGCTCTGAGATGACCCCAGGACCCATAGAGAGAGATGACGGCTTGGGCATAGACCTGGCATGAGGCTGGCACCTGATCCTGCCCCTAGTGTCCCTGCTCAGCAATCACACTGCCCTCTCAGGGTGGTGAAGTCCCCAGAACCCCCATCCTCTGAACTGATCCAGCCCACCTGACCTGAGAACGCCTGTTGCTGTGAGCTCTGACTGCCTTGCCAGTTTCTGTGGAGGAGGCTCTGTCTTTAACAGAGCACCCCAAGGCTCCAGGCCCAGGAAGTGCAGGCGTGGGGTCCCTCCCCCTACCTCATCATGATGCTATAATGGCTTCCTTTGCTACATCCTCAGCCGCCCACCTGGAGCTCCACGCTCCTGACTCCCACCTCTCCTCTCTCCCTTGTTCCCTCCCTGTCCCTCTCTCTTCATGCACACAGCCCCGCCCTGCCCTGCTAGCTGGCTTCACTTTATACCTAGGACCACATGCACACACATGCAGACATGCCCACACACACCCAGACACACACACATATGTGCACACACAGCATGCATACATGCACACACACATACATGCACACAGTTCTGTATGGTAAACCTTCCTCCCGTCTCCCAGGAAAAATAATACTTCTCTCCTGTCTGCACATGCAGGTCTTGACCTTCCTGCTCATGTTTCCTGAGGACAGAGGCCATTGGATGGAACAGTCTGGGCCTGCCTTCCACCCACTCTCAAAGGCCATGCCCTGCTTATCTCTCTCCCTAGCTCCTGCACCCTCCCTTCCCATAACCGCCATTCCTATTTGTCCACCTTCATCTCCCCATCAACTGTTCCTAGACCCTAAAGATGCCAACTGCAGCCCCACACGAAGCTTTTACTGCACACTCCCAGGTGAGGAAACTGAGGCACAGAGGTCTGGAGCCCAGGCTCCCTCTTGGGGATTTCACTCAGGAGGCTGTGTCCAGGGAGTGCAGGACCCCAGACAAGCCATCCCCATGTGGCCCCTAGGCTCTGCCGTTCTTTTCTTCATAGCAGGTTGTCTGAGCCCCCTCTGCCCTCACCTTCCCTGGTACCGCCGGCCAGACTCTTACCAAGGCCCACAGGAACCCTGGGCCGCCAAGCCTGACAACCACGCTTGACTCCTCCACGTGCTGGCGTCTCGAAAGCCCTCACATGGACGCTCGCCCCGTCCTCCTGCATACATTCCTTCCATGTGTCTGGGGCCCCGTGGCCCTCCCTTCCCCCACCTCAGTTGCTGGTTTCTCTGAGGGTTGGGACCCCAGGGCTCAGTGCTGCTCCTCCTGAGACACCCTGCATACCATACAAGGGCCCCATATTTGTGTGCCTGGCCCTGATTGTTGGGAACAATCTCCATCCCCGCACCTCCACCCGCCTCCCTGACACCTCTCCCTGGGTGTCCAACAAGCCCCTCTGGCAGCTGAGTCCAAAGTCTGGTCTCCCCTAAACATTCTGCTGCCCTTGCCTTCCCTGTCAGCCCCTGGAGTCTTCTGCCACCGACACTGACATGCTGGCATCTCGGAGACTCCTCCCTTCCGCTCATGCTCGTCACCGTCCAGTCCCCAGCTTCCACACACTCCGAAGGCTTGAAGGGGCAGCCAGAGGGGTTGGGAGGGAAGTGCCCATGACGTCTCATGGCTGCAGCATCTGGCAGGTGGGGGTGCCCTTTAGGGAGATGGGGGGCTGCAGGAGGGAGACATGAGGATGGGCAGAGGTCTGGAGTTGGTTCTGCCATGCTGAGCGGGAGCTGCCTGCGCTGCCAGCAAGCCGGCAGGTGGGCTTCTTAGCAGAAGGCTGAGTGGAGCTGTCCGTGCAGGGGTGGTACTGAAGGCACAGGCGTGCCTGGCCTCCCTGGGAGCAGGTAATGAGGGCAGGCAAGGGTGCTCTAGGCAGCCACTGGCGTCTCTGGGCTCAGCTGGAGCAGAGACATGGATGGTATGATGGTCGCGCCCCTCACACCTGGATTCCTAAGTCAGGGGGCCCACCATCCCCCAAGGGAGCCACTGTTCTCCCCGTTGACCAGTGTGCACACAGCAATGGGGGAAGCACTGCTCACCGTAGGGTGACCAAGGAGCCAACCCAGACCCCAACCCCACATTCAGGAGACTTCCCACCACCCTTTACCTCAGCTTCCCGTTCACGGAGGAAGACTCACACCCTGCCAATGCCTGCTGGAAACATGGGTGTGAGTCGGCAGAATGGCTGGTGAGTACCGTCTGCTCCCACCCTTCCACTGGCCCTTTTGGTATGTGCGGTTCTGAAAATGCCTGCATCCTGCATGCCTCTGTTCCTTCCAACACAAATCCTGGCTTAGCCTAAGTCAACCATGGACAGGGACATCCCTTCAATTTCAGTAGGAAATGAGATTGCCGTGAGCTGATACGGGGTTGCAGTCGTGAACAGCAGATCAGAGGAGGAGGAATGTGCGTGTGGGTGTGCGTTGGGGTGTGTGTTGTGCCTGCTTCTGTGGTGTGCGCACATGTGTGTGCTGTGGAACACGTATGTGGACACAGGTATACATCTAGACATGTAAATAAAGCATTTCCTCGGGTCACGTGTCCAACGGTCAGATGCAGGGAGCATTTTCAGTTTTTGCTTTTCTCAAAAAGACCAACACAAATAAAGACTTCTCTTGGTGAACTGCAGAGTGCTTGCCGTGGGAAGGCAGGCCTGGAGGGGGAGGCCGTAGGGCCTAATTCATGTCCCCAGCACAACAGAGCTGATCTCCTCTCCACCACCTCATGAGAGCTGCTGCTGGGTTTTCCTGAGTGTCAGATAGGGGGTATCCAAAGGCATCTGTGGGGCTCCTCACTCTTCTCTCTCCAACCCTCCTCTCCTCCATCTCCTTCCCTCTCTCTCCCTGCTCTTTTCCTCCCCTCTGCCTCTCCCTCAGTTCTTGCATCCTGATTATTTTTTGCAGGAGTTGGTATAGATATGCAGTATCAGATCAGCCCTTTGGATCTGGGCTTGGTGAGGTCTGGGGCAGAGCCAGCTCCGGGAGGTAAAACAGCCAGGGAAATCCTTCACGTTTGTCTCTAACTTTCCATAGCTGTAATATCAGGTGAAGATTAATTTCACAGCCAGCTGTGATGGGAGGGGTTCAGTCTAGCAGTGTTCAATAGGTATCCAATTGCGCACACTGGGGTCTATGGGAATAATGTCACAATCAACTAGTGATGTCTGCCAAGGGCAGGGAGAGGAGGAGGTGACATGAGTGCTATGTGCTGGGTGAGGCCAATTTGGACATTGTGGGTGTGGCTAAGAGAGGCAAGGGCCACCCTGGTTACATGTGACATCCCAAAGCCTTCACTATTCCTAGACCCATCTTGTAGCCCTTCCCTCAGACATGTGCAGCTTCCTCCACCCTCTGCCTGGTGACCTCACTCATCCTTCAGTGTCCAGCACAAGGGGCCCTCCCATGTGCCACCCTGTACCACGCAGACACCAGCCACCTGGACTCCCTGCACTGTCTGCTGTTGGCCAGGGGCCCTATGACTATCTCTCAGTGCCTGGTGCTCTCGACTGTGGCATCAGGCAGTGGCTCTGAGTCTGTGGGATGAATGGAACTGAGTGATGTTCTCTCAGACTCTCGTGCCCCACAGTCAGGGCCTGGCAAATGGGAAAGGGGCCTCTGCCCCATTTCCACCAAGAAACATAGGTGTTGGGCTTCACAGGGACAAAAGGAAAGCCTGGCTCCTGCCCCAGATCCACCTAAGTTCCTTTCATCTCAAAATCAGCCTTTTCAGGGGCATCAGGAAATGGCAAAGTTGGATATCATGGACCCCACCCTTTGCCCTGCCCTTGGTGCTGCCCAGGCCTGCAGAGCATTGTCCTGCTGTCCCTTCTTCTTGTAGGTACCATAACCAGGTTCAAGTACACCACTCTGTGCACCCCAACTCCAGGGAACACATCTCTGCAACTCTCGCCAAAAAGTAGCCAAACAGGTATCTGCATCCCCATCCCAACCACCCCAACCAGCTCAGAAGAGCAGAGGGCCAGACAAACGCTCCAGCTGGGAGACCCTTGGCCTCACGGGAGCACAGTGGCATTCTCTGCCCTGTCTCCATCTCCTCCAAGCAAGTGAAAAGGAGTCTAAGGGAACCCTAAGGTCATTCTCTTAGGGATGCCTGGATGGAGAGGGAGCTGGCACCATTGGAATGCCCAGGAAAGTGGCATCAAGTTATCACAGATTGCTAGGGTATTTTTAATCAGTTTTGAAAACAACGTCAAGGTAAATTTCAGAGGAAAGCATGTTATCAGAGATGAAAAGATGAATCATGATAATGAATCATTTCATAATGACTAAGAGATCAATTCAATAAGAAAACAGAACAATCTTAAATGCATATGTGCATAACAACAGAACTTAAAATAAATAAAGTGAAAATAAATAAAACTGATAGAACTACATGGAGAAATAGAAACTCCACAATAATGGTCTGAGATTTCACGCCTTTCTCAGTAATTAATAGAACAAGTAAGCCCAAAACCAATAAATAGAAGACTTGAACAACGCTATCACCAATGTGACCTGATTGACATTTATACACATGCTACCACCACTAGAAGAATGTACATTCTTTTCAAGTGTGTACTGAACAATGACAATAGACCATATTCTGTGTTATAAAAACAAGTATTACTAACTTCAAAATGATACAAATCATACAAAATATGTTCTCCAATCACAATGTAATTAAGTCAGAAATCAATAACAGAATTATATCTCAAAAGAAAATCTCAAAATTGTTGGAAACCAATTAATATACTTCTAAAGAACCCATGAGCTAAAGAAAAAATCAAAATGGAAAATTGAAGATATTTTTAACTGAATGAAAATTAAAACACAACATGTTAAAACTGGTGGAATGTTGCTTAAACAGTGCTTAGAGGGAAATGCATAACACTACATGCATAGACTAGAAAATAAGAAGGTGTCCGATCAATAATCTTAGATTTCACCTCAGGAAACTAGCAAAAGAAGGGCAAATTAAACCCAAAGTAGACAGGAGAAGATAAATAAAGAGCAGATCAGAAGTCAGTGAAATAGAAAACAGAAGAACAACAAAGAAAATCAATAAAACCAAAGCCAGTTATTTGATAAAATGAATAAAATTAATAAATCTCTAGCAGACTGATAGGACAAAGGAGAAGAAATAAATCACCAGTTTCAGGAATGAAATAGGTGATATCACTATAGATCCTACAGATATTGAAAGGATAATATGGGAATGTTATGAGCAACTTTACAATACTTTTGACTCCTAGATGATATGAACAAATTCTTTAAAAAATACAGACTATCAAAGCTTACTCAAGAAGAAATTGGTAACTGGAATAGCACTATAAGTGTTAAAGAAATTGGATTTGTGGTAAAACACCTTCCCACAAAGAAAACTACAGGCCCAGATGGTTCCAACAATGTTTGGATTGTACCAAACACTTCAATAAAAATAATACCAACTGTACACAAACACTGCTAGGAAATAAGAGAGAATACATGTCAACTTGTCCTATGAGACTAATATTACCCTGATACCAAAAGCAGACAAAGACATTACAAGAAAAGATAATTAGGGACCAATAGCTCTCATTAACACAGATGTAAACATTTTCTAACAAAATGTGATCAAGTTGAATCCAGTAATATGTAAAGAAGGTGATACATCATGGCCAAGTGGGTTTTATCCCAAGAATGCAAGGTTGGTTTAGCATTCAAAAATCAGTCAATGTAACTCAACATGTTAGCAGGCTACAAAAGAAAAACCACATGATCATCTCAGTAGATACAGAGAGGCATTGGACAAAACCCAACATCCATTCCTAATTGAAAAAAAAAAAAATACTCTTAGCAAATTAGGAATTAGGGGACTTCCTTAACCCCATGAAGGGGATTTATGAAAAGCCTGCAGCTGACATACTTAATGGTGAAAGACTGAATTCTTTTCCCCTTAGATTAGGAGCAAGGCAGGGATAGACTCCCTCACCCAGGTCAAGTTTTAACAACATAGTTGCTGTTACTGCCACTGCCTTTATGTGATTTAAAGCCAAGTGGCTTCCTGTCCTGGGGAGCCCCTTCTCCTCCTGTCCACCTTTTGCAACTGGCCCTGACTTGCAGCTCCAGCTCCAGCCTGGCACACCTCCCTGGTCTCCCCAGACCCTTGGCTTGCCTCGGTCCTTATAAGCCCCATAGTCCTGTTTCTTCTACTAAGTTGATGAACACTTTCTAGATATTTTAGTTACTTCAACTAGGTTGTATGTTCCTTAAAGGTAGCTATGCATACAGGTGCCCAGTAATTACTTATTTTGCAACGTATGTGGGCCCATTGAACCCACGACGAACTACCCCTGGTCTTGCAAAGCTGTGACCATGCTCCTAGACTCTCATAGTCATGTGGATTCCTCACTGCAGTAGGAAGGACTACAGGGCAGTCAGATGGACTCGATAGAGCCTTGTCACCTAGGAATCACAGCCGATGGCTAAGGAAGGAGAGGGGGCAGAGTTTAAATTAGACCACCAATGGCCAGAGCACAAAGGAAACTCCAAGCAGACTGATGCAGAAGTTCAGGGTAGGAAGTGGGTTCCTCCAATGGGAGAACTGAGTAGTGCTTTGTAGAAGGGACTGTGTTCGCATTGACCTGAGCAGGTGCTTGTGATTTCAGCTGGTGGGAGGGATGGGTGAGGACATTCAAAGAAGGGGCAATGGTGTGGACCATGTGACAGAGCCCTGCACAGGGAATGAGGGGGCCACAGAGTCACTCACTGGGATTCTTCCACCATGAGGACCAGAGTCCTTCACCTAAGAGCCAGCGTTGTGGAGCATGCTGGATGTGAGCAGGGGCTGCAGTCAGACAACCAGGGCTCAAATGCCCACATGACCATTTGCATAAGTTCACTGCCCAACTATAACTCCTCACCATTGAACTCAGGAGTAGAGATGTGACTGACTTTGGACAATGAAAAGCCACTGGAAGTGATGTGTGTCTCTTGGGAAGGGTGAGGTTCTCTGCAAGGCTCCTCGTCTGGGCAGTACCCCACCTAGTGGCTGCCCAATTCACCTGGACACTGTAGTGAAGATGGTAGATAGGCAGCTTGAGTGAGAGGTAGGCATGGATTGCTATCAGCCACTGGGTATGGGGATGTTTGTTACTGCGGCATCTCCTAGCCCAAGCTGTCTGATACACTTGGCTTCCTATGTTACCTGAGCAATCTGTGGTTTAGCTTCCTCAACAAGAAAGAGGGGATAATGACAGCACCTACCTTTTGGGGTGGATGTGAAGATTAATAGGCTTCTTATAGGTAAAGCATGTTGAAAAGCGCCTAGCACAAAACGTGCACAATGTGAGCATCTGCTGTTTTCTCTCACTTGTAGCCTTGATTTCCTAAGTCCAGATCCCAGCGGTAAAGTAATTTTCCAAACTGCGGTCCCATAGAACACTTATTCTCAAGGTGCTAATAGATGTGCCATCAAAAAGATATCTGCGTTTGAAAAAATTCTGGGTTAAGCCAAGTTAAACAGTTGTATTTAATTCCCAGACTTCTCAGAGTCTTTAATCTGCTAATGCACCATTGAATCTCCAAGAGACAGTTTCCCCTCACATTTGACCATGAACATGTATGTGCATACTCATGCATACATGCATGCATGTGTGTGTGCATGCACATGTGTGTCACAGTGATTAACTTCACCCAGGGCTGTGTCCTGTGGGATGACTTTGGGAAAGACGGGCTTTCCAGCAATGCCTCGTGGAGGGGTCCTCTAGTGGGCCCCGGGGGCTTTCTGAGTTTGGCGGGGGTATTTGGGGTGAAGCTAGCACTAAAGAAGCTTGGAGGGGCATGAAGCCATAATAGAGAGAGACTTCAAAGTCACAGGGCAAGGAGCCCGGAAGAGCCCAGAGGAGCCACTTCACCCCCGCAGGGCCGCAGAGGCTGCAGAGCAGCTTTGGGAGCAGTCCAGGAGCCTGGGGGGTGGTTGGGGTTGGGTATTACCCTGTGCAGCCAAGAACCGTGTTAAAGAACAGGAGTGCCTTCAACATGCAGGGACTGGGGGCACTGGGCCAGCTCAGGGTCCAGAGTCAGAGGGGCAGACAGCCAGGACGGATGCGGGAGAGAAAGGCCACAAAGGTGGGCTGCTCTTCTGAACAAGCCCCGGGGTAGTGAGGGAGAGAGGAGAGGCAGTGACCGGGGAGAGCGGCAGGGCCCAGGAGAGGGGAGAACTGAGGCCTTTTGCAGGTGGAGGAGAAGCAGTGTCAGGTGGACTGGGGCCCTGTGGCACACGGAGGCCTGTCTGGGAGACAGGACGGAAGGAGCGGTGTGCAGGCAGGGACGTGATGCACGCAGAAGTTCATGGAGGCAGGGGGCTGTGGGCTGGTGGGGCAGAGGCAGGGTGGGGCGTCCACCTCTGGGGACTGGTCCTGTCTCTGCTGCCCAGAACTGAGGCTGCTGGACCCTCAGAAGCCTGGCTTTCCCTTGCTCTTGGCAAGGCCCCCGGGCCATGGTTAATTGGATCTGAGAATTCGGTGTGGCTGTTTACAGACAGCTTTTTGTCCTTAGGACAAGATGGAAATTGGATTTTGGGCTCCTGGCTGGGAGATGCTCCCCGATTCCCGACTCTCATCATGCTTTGTGGGGGTCTCAGACAGCTGCCTCCACTCATGGCAGATGACAAATTATGCATCCACTTAATTCCCGCTTGGGCCAGCTCCATGCCAGTGTGCAAGTGGTCCGAATCTCTGGTCTCTAGACACATCCATTTCGCTGGCATGAGCCTCTGGGCTTTTGCCTGGCCAGAGCCTGGTGGTGACTGGAGAATTTTCCTGATCAGTTGCCTGGGCTTGGGTTGTGGTTGCTGGTTGTGCACGTGGGTTTATGGGGAGCACCCCCCAGCACAGCTCAGACCTTAGGGGCTGAGCTACCAGACAGGCCTTGGGCGAATCACTCATAAACATTTATCTTCACAGAAATGTGTAACAGTCCCTGGGCATCCAGTCTTGGCAAAGATGGTTTTAAATGTGCTGGCCAGAGTTTTGGAGACCATTCCAACTTCATGTGGACTCTTGGACTCCTTATCCTATGACCACTCTTTTCCCTCCCACTCCAAAACTGAGAAGGCTGCCTCCTTCAGGAAGCCCTCAGGGATTTCTCTCTCCTTCTCCCAACGTTCACCATCGGGCCCACTCACTGACTCAGATACAGGGTGCCCAGGGATGCCCTTTTGTTCGTAAGCACAAGACTCTCCCTAGGGTTGTTGGGACCTCCTACTGGGCACAGACTTTTTCTCCATCTCTCTAGAAACTCTTCCTGAGCCAAGAGAGGCAGAGAGGGATGCATCCAGGAAGAGCAGGGGCTTGAATGAACAGGAAAAATCGAGAGAAGGGGAAAGAACAGGGCTCCCCAGGCTGCCTGACAGGCCGGGCCTGGGCCAAGCGCTCTCCGGGGTCCTTAAGGATATCTGGCAAAGTGCATTCCATCACTGCACCCAGAAAGAGAAACGGAGGCTTGTGGGAGGGGATTTCATGGTTCAGCAGCAGCAGGATGAGGACCAATCTCCAGGGACACCCAGAGGTGAAGGAGCCTCCAGGACACCTCTGCTCTGGCCCCACCTGGCCAGACATGGATTTCAGCCTCATTCATCCATACACCGGGCGCTTCGTGCACCAGGCCCCACCTTCCAGGCACAGACAATGAGGCACAGAGTGAACAGTGATGTAGCTCAGAGAACAGCATCATGGCGGGGACACTCCAGCCTCCACTCTACGACCCGCACACCTGGCCCCCAGACCCTGGCTGACGCAGGCCACTCACATGCATGTGTACCATGCAAAGGCCTCGTGGGTGACTCAGAATTATACCGATGTGAAGCTGTGCTATTAATATGATTAGCTTTACTTTGTGAGCAGAGCGTAAAATCATTGAGCTTGGCGGCAAGTTGCTTTGCCTCCCTGACCTCAGGCTCCTCCTCTAAAGACCAGGTTTTCAGGCCAGGCACGCCCGTAATCCCAGCACTTTGGGAGGCCAAGGCAGGCAGATCCCCTGAGGTCAGGAGTTTAAGACCAGCCTGGTCAATATGGTGAAACCCCGTCTCTACTAAAAAAATATAAAAATTAGCCATGCGTGGTGGCAAGCACCTGTAATCCCAGCTACCTGGGAGGCTGAGGCAGAAGAATTACTTGAACCCGGGAGGTGAAGGTTGCAGTGAGCTGAGATTGCACCACCGCACTCCAGCCTGGGCGACACAGCAAAACTCCATCTCAACAACAACAGCAACGAAAGGTCGGGTTTTCAGAATGTCCCTTGCGGGACTTGTAGTTTCCAGCAAGACTTCATGGATTTGGAAGGACGTGGAGCCCCGTCTGGAAACGGGAAAGATGGATGTAGGTGCTTCAGTTTATGCCCCAGTCCAGGCGCAGGGGGCGGGAGGAGAGGATGCCACCAACTGCTCCTGAAGGTGTCACAGTCTCAGGGGAAGCAGGTCAGGGAACATTGGAGACAATGCCAGGCTCATCCCTGGGTTCCCAGTTCCGTCGTGAGGGCGAGAGGGATTCAGATGGACTTGAATTCACGGAATGGCCACAGCTCCGCCAGCTGCTCAGGGCAGTGGTTCCCCCACATGCCACGTCAGCAAAAAGGGGGTCTATTGATAGAGTGGCTTTAGGCCCCTCATTCACACATGCAGTGCCCTTCTGCAGCATGCAGAGCCCTGGCTGGGGGTTTCACAGGGAGGGGCCGATGTCCCTGCCCACAGGGAGCTCAGGTCTGGTCTATCACAGTGGAGCAGCTTAGAAAGATGTGCATATTCACATTATACACCGAAACAGAAAACATCACATTAAAATTAAACATACTAAAACTAAAAGTTCATTTTATTCTTCTGACTTCTAAGAAATTCGAACATTTTCCTGGACCCCTGAAACTTCTGTGGGCCTCAGGTAGGCACTGTGCTGCTTGCTGGTGGGCCACACAGGTGTGTCGGGGCAGGTAGCCCCCACAGAGGGTGGGGCCGTGCCCTCCCTTCCCTGAGCATGATCCTGTGGAGGGGCCGAGGGGCAGAGGCAGGGCGCTGGAGTGGAGGGTGGGAGATGATTTTCCATCTGAATGGAAAACCCGCCTTCCCCAGGCTCCATCATCTTCCCTACGCTGATTTATTCCCATCAGGGTTTGTCGGCAACAGGCTGCCGGCCGCCCTCCAAAATTAACTGCCAGGGAAAGGGCCGGTCAAAAGCAGCGACCAGGCGTTGGAGCTGCCCAGTGCCTGAAGCTGGTAGCTGGTGCATGAGCGATGAATGACACATGTCACCCTTTGCCTGGGGGTGACAACTCAAAACTGCTATCCAGGAATTACGCACAGGTGACTCACTCATCCTCACAAGGATCCTACAAGAAGATGACGTCATCACATCAATGGTTTCCATTGGGTCCTCCCATTGGGTCCCCAGATGAACCCCGTGTGCTCATCCGTGAGTTCCAGGTCCTGAGGACAGCCCTGTGCCACTGCTCATCCTGACAGCACCGTAGTGAGGTCAGCACCTCCTCCTTTAAGCAGATGAGGAAACCAAGGCCCAGAGAGGTTGAGCCACTTGCCAGGGGACCCCTAGCTAAAGTGGCCAACCCAGCCCCAAGACAGTCTCACCCGAAACTCTGTTCTCGATCTTTGAATTCTGATTTAGCCAGACATGGGGCAGGGTGGGGGTCTGGGACACTGTTGCCTGCCCACTCCCCCCAGGATCAAGACCCTTCTCAGTGCAGGGATTGTGGTAGCTAGAAGCTGGACCCTGCGGGCCCCTGAGTTCCCAACTGGACAATGGGTGGGCCAGAGTTAGCAGATAAAAATCCGGGGTACCCAGCTGTGTGTCAATTTCAGATAAACAATGTCTACATTTCTGGTATAAATACATCCCATGCAATATTAAGAAATACTTATTCTAAAGATTACTCATTGCCCTCAAACTAAAGTTTAACTGGGCATCCCTTATTTTCTCTGGCAGCCCTAGCAAGGGCAGCGGAGAAGGCTTTCCGTGAAGACCCCCCACTTTCAAGAGCTGCTTAACATTCCCTAGCGGAGCAGAAGTGTCCCACGTCCTGTGTTCCTCCCAGGCCCCAAGCTGACTGGCCTGTCCATGGAGGTGATGGTGGTGAAGAGCCGTCTGTCCCAGGGCCCTGGAGTCTGAGTCTGCTGCACGGTTCTTCCCATTTCTGTGTCGTCTCTTGACCCTGGAGCAACCCAAGGAGGATGATATGTATTGTTCCTCTTATTCTTATTCTCCTTTTTTATAGATGAGGACACCAAAGCTCAGAGCCGGGGGAGCACCTCACCCAGCATCACCCTGCAGGGACGGGCCACGGGCACACCCCAATGCTGAGGCCTCTGCGACCCCCTCCCCAGCCCGCTGAGCCTGGAGACGTGTGGGTTTGCTGCATACTCCCTGAGCCCTGGCTTTCTGGGGTCCCAGGAGCCCCAGGTGAAGGCCCCTCCCCACCTGCTGTGAGGCTGGGCCTCTCTCTGAGTCACACCTGCCACTCCTTTGTGCTTCAACAATAAACAAGCCTCTCACGGGGGTGGTTGAACTCCACGGGAGAAGAACAAATGAAAACAGCGGTAAAGGTGGCAAAGGCCCCATGCCAGGCACTTAGTTTTACAAAATACACGCCCACAGGCAGTAAGAGAATAAGGGCTCCCTCTGCATTCCTCCTGGGCCTCTTCAAAGCAGCACCTTTGTCCTGGACTCGGGTAGGGGAGGCAGGGACCACTGATGCCTTCTGTCCTACACAGCTGTAGCCTGAAGCCATTTGCAAGCCACATTCTGTCACGGCCCTGACTTTTGTGAGCACCAAATGGATGCTCAGAACTTGGCCCACCCAGGGTCTTTTAATCCAGGGCTGACCCCTGGGGACGGGGCTGGAGAGGGTGTCACAGGTCCCAGTCCTTATCCTCAAAGCTCTGACCACTTTGAGTATATCTTTTTGATGTTTTTCTTTAATAACTCGTTTGGTGACAAAACCTGGCCTGATGATTTATCGTCTGTTTCTTGGACATCGTTAGGCTGCAGAACAGTGGATTCGTTTGAATAGGATGGTCCAGCCCAGCCCCCTACGGGTGTGGTGAAATACACAGAATAGGCACCACATGGCTTTGTAAGGCTGAATTCTGAAGCCCACTGGCTCCCGGGGCTTCCTGTAAGGGTCCTGGACTTGTGGCTGTCCCTACCCCCCTGTTGAAGAAGCTGAGCTAAACAGCAGCCGCAGAGAGTCCTGTTAGCTTGGGAGGCTGGGGACACCAGGGACATGCCTGGTCTGGCGGGACAGTGGCAGCACTGGGCGGCAAGGGCTGATTCAGGGTTGGGGGTGTGGGGATCTCCTCTCAGGGTCGGCCAAGGCTGGGAGGCAGAGTGGGGCTGAAGGCTCAAGTCTGGACTGGTCAGGATTCCTTTGATGATGGGTTTGACCATGATTAGGATGAAAACAGGAGGAGGACGGTGCCTCCCGGACTGAGAGTCCCCCCATGTTGGGGCTTCCTGTGGCCACACGGCAGATGCTCTCAAGGCTCTGAACTGTTTCATGCATGCCTCATCCCAGAGTGCAGCCTCTAGACAGCCAGCCCCGCCTCCTCTGCCTGAGGGCAGCCTTGTGCTCGAAAGCCCACACCCCTGTGTGCACAGAACAGGGTGTGCCTGGGACATTGCCCTGCTCCCCCAGCCCCCTACCCAGGCAGGCCGGACGATGGGAGCCCTGCAAATGCCCCAGCCCCTTCCCTGACCCCGTCAGGACACCTGGGGATGGGCACTGCAGTCTCTCCAAAGCTGCTCTCTGTGAGACCAGTGCGCTCACCCAGGACCCCTCCCCTCACTCAGAAGCCCCGTTCTGGGGATTTATGCTCTTAGGTCTCCGCCTTGAAACTTTTAACGAGTTTATCTTTGACTTTGTGTTTGTGAATGACATCCCATGGAAAGTTTGGAGCTTTGGCTCATGGGCGATCCTGCCTCCCACCCCTCCTCCACTCTCAGGTGGGCTCTCGGCTGCCCACTCTCCTGCCCCGCCAGTGACTGCTGCCACCCTCCACCCCTGGCATGGGCCTGTGCAGGTGTGGGGGGTGTCTCAGGATTGGTTGTTCACACCCTTTCAGGGACTTCTGCCCGTCATGCCCTCCTGGGTTTTCTGGGAGCCCTCCCTGATGTCATCCTTGTCTCAGGTCTGCTTCTGGGACTCCTGGCCTGAGACAGCCTCCACCTTGGACATCCCACCGCCAGGTGTGTGTCCCTGCAAGCCCCTCGCCAGGGATGCCTCCTCCTCTTCCTGTTCACCAAATACTCCTGGCCCCTCTCCATCTCCCTTCATCCCCCTGCCCCTCCGCCAGCTGACTCCAGCTCACTCTTCCAGTCTCTGCTGCAACCATGTCCTCCTGGAACCCTCTGAAACTTTTTCTGATCTAATGTCCACATCTCACTTTTCCTGGCTGACACTTCTTCTGACCTCTGTGACATGGGCCTTTCTCCTTGTTCCTGAGGAAATGCACTCCCTCGATGCTATGGAATGACTTGTGTCCCCACAAAAGCCTCATGTAGAAGTCCTGGCCCTCCGGACCTCAGAACAGGACTGTAGGTAGAGACAGGGCCTTTAGAGAAGTAACTAAGGTGGCGGGGTACAGTGGCTCACGCCTGGAGTCTCAGTACTTTTGGAGGCCAAGGGTGGGAGCCACCCAAGGTCAGGAGTTAGAGATCAGCCTGGTCAACATGGCTTCTGTATCACCATGTGAGCTCTGCACAGGCAGCTCCTCTCCCACTGCTGTCATGTGGGGAAGCTTCCTGAGGCCTCCCAGAAGCCGAGCAGATACTGGCTCCAGGCTTCTTGTACAGCCTACAGAACTGGGAACCAAATCAACCTGTTCTTTATCAATTACCCAACCTCAGGTGTCCCTTACAGCAATGCTGGACTATGACACACCTTGACGTTGAACTCCCAACCTCCAGGACTGTGAGGTCATCTGTTTCTGTTGTTTAAGCCCCTGGTCTTCGCTAGTTTGTTATGGTGGCCCAAGTGGATGGATCTGGTTGGCAGCTGGGCCTGTCTGCCTGAGGCTTGTTGAAACCTCCTTCCCTGCAATGCCTCAGGACTGGTCACTGATAGGCTTTGCCAATGCCGGGAAATAAACAAGGAGAAGGGTGCCCCTCCTGCAGGTCTCCCTGCAACCGTCATCTCCTTGTTTGGTGGTTGGCCTTGCCGAAGGCTGGCATTGGCAGTGCGTGCTCCTCTCCCATCAAAACTTTCTCCTGCGTGGATCCAGGCTGGCTGTAGGGCCTTGCTTGGCCAGTGGAAAATGGCAGCAGTGACTTTCTGGGACTCCGAGCTGGATCAGAAGATGCTGAGCAGCCTCTGCCTGGGCATCTCGGAGCACTTGCTCCCTCTTGGAGCCCTGCCGCCATCCGGGAGAAGCCCAAGCCGCATGGAGAGACCACGTGTGGGCCTGTCCTCAACAGTCCCAGTGCGGCCCTCAGCTGACTGCCAGCCTCAGCCACAGCATTGAGTGATGAGCCTGGAGGGCATCCCAGGGGAGCCGCCAGGTGACGGCAGCCCTGGCAGACACCCCACTGCAGCCAGGGGTGAGACCCAAGTTAGAGCCTCCCAGCGGGGAGCCTGGTCAACCCACAGAACTGGAAGACATAATGATACATTGCTGTTACATTGTTATTTTACACTAGTAAGATTTTTTTTTTGACAATGTCACTCTTGTTGCCCAGGATAGAGTGCGTTGGTGTAATATCAGCTCACTGCAATCTCTGCCGCCTGAGTTCAAGAGATTCTCCCGCCTCAGTCTCCCAAGTAGCTGGGATTATAGGCACCTGCTACCATGCCTGGCTGATTTTTGTGTTTTTAGTAGAGATGGGGTTTCACCATCTTGGCCATGCTGGTCTTGAACTCCTGACCTCGTGATCCACCCAACTCGCCTCCCAAAGTGCTGGGATTACAAGCGTGAGCCTCTGCACGTGGCCGCATTTTTTTAATGCAATAACAGATGCACAGAATGCCACGTGATCCTGACTCTGGCCTCAGGGCCAATGAAACCCATTCTGCATGCCCCATGACAGTCCTCCAGAAATCCGCAGACAGTCCCCAGGTTCCCTCAGTGAAACAGCTCTGATGCCTTCAGACATTTCTCTAAGGATCCAGTTTCAGATTGACTTTCCAACCCCGTCATTGCTAATAAGCCCACTCTAATCGGTGGAGACACAGATTACCTAAAGACCCAGAACCAACCACAACCCTGCAAAGAATGGTATGATCAGCCCCTAGTGCAGCCGAATGATCACCTCCGTTATTCTGGACACTCTGCTCCTATTAATGTAACTGAAGATTAAATTTTCTTTCTAATCAACCTGACCCTGTCATCTGCTCAAATGAAGCTCATATCAATTATGGTGTCTCCTTCCTTCCTTTCTCCCTCCCTCACCTTCCTTCTTTCGTTCCTTCCTTCTTTCGTTCCTTCCTTTTCTTTCTTTCTTTCTTTCTTTCTTTCTTTCTTTCTTTCTTTCTTTCTTTCTTTCTTTCTTTTCTTTCTTTCTTTCTTTCTTTCTCTCTTTCTCTTTCTTTCTTTCCTTCCTTCTTTCTTTCTTTCTCTTTCCTTTCCTTTCCCCTTCCTTCCTTCCTTTCTTTTCTCTCCTTCCTTCCTTCCTTCCTTCCTTCCTTCCTTCCGTCTCTTTCCTTCCTCTCCTTCCTTCCTTCCTTCTTTCTTTCTCTTTCAGAATTTCACTCTTGTTGCCCAAGTTGGTGTGTAGTGGCCCAATCTCAGTTCACTGCAACCTCTGCCTCTTGGTTTCAAGCAATTCTCCTGCCTCAGCCTCCTGAGTAGCTGGGAATACAGGCGCCCCCACCACGCCCAGCTAATTTTTTTGTATTTTTTTTAGTAGAACCAGGGTTTCACCATTTTGGCCAGGCTGGTCTTGAATGCCTAACCTCTGGTGAGCTGCCTGCTTTGGCCTTCCAAAGTGCTGGGATTACAGGCGTGAGCCACTGCGCCTTACTGGTTTCTTTTTAAACAAGCACTTTCCACGTTTTCCTTGGGAACACATATACAGGTTGCCAACACAGGATTCCAGGATCCAATGCAAGGGGGTCACTGGATGGCCCAGAGCAAAACATTTGCTTCTGGCAGCAGGGAGTTGCTAATGAGCGAGTGGGAAGATAATAGATTTATGCTTTCGAAAAATTTCCTCCAAATAAAATCTGCTGCAACCAGGGACCAGGAAATTTGTCATACATAACATGATATATTTTTTAAACAATTCCAGGTTTTAAAAAATTCACTGATTTTCTGTCACCCACCTCAAAAATACAAAAGAAAAAATACATATTCCATCATTTCTTAAAAATTCAAAATGATTTATCTTCCAGTATTTGAATCAACACCCCCCAATTCAAATGTGGCGTTTCTGAGAACGTCTAATTCATTTAACTATTTTTCAACTCGGAGGAACGAATTGTCAATCACCTGCTATTTCTAGAACAAAAGGTTCTGTGGAAGACAGGTTCTGAGGAAGCTCTGAGTGCTGCAGGCAGGGACGAAACCTCTGGAAGCTGATCTCAGGCACTAGGAAGGTACCCTGCACTGGGCTCCTAGCACGGAGAGATTAGCCACTAATCGGATTGACCCCTCCAGGACCTGACGTCTCCCCCACGGAGACCAACAAGTCTTCGCAAATTTGAGAAAAACAAAAGAAGAATGTTTATCATAAAGATCTGGGCTCACCACCCCGTGGGATGGCTTCATTTCATTTTGAAATTGCAAAACCTGCAGCCACTTAGGAGTAAAACAAAGAAAGGACATATTTCTTAAGGGGAAAAGCATGTAGGATTAATCTCAGAGCTTTACGACCTGAAGGTTCAGAGCGGATTTGAGTGGTTTCAGCATATGCTGTGTTCCGCGTGAGAAATGCTGATGTGACCGCACAAGTAGCTTTTCTTGGCATTTTTATGCATTATATAAGCACATTTATATAAATGTTTTCCTGGATTGGATAAATAGTGCTTTTCTATTTAAATTTAATCTGGGTCCTTGAGAATGAATTTCACTGATCTTTTGGTAACCCTGGAGATTTACCCTTGATGTAGATTTCAAACGTGAAACGGAATGTCGCTGAGTTCATTGGTTCTGGCACTCGCGGTGGTGTCTGGCACAGAGGAGACCCCCAGGAAGAAGAATGAGTGGGCAGGCAAATGTTGCAGGTGACAGATGTCCTAATTACCCTGATTTGATCATTACACACTGTATACATGTATCAAAATATTACATGCACTCCCAAAATATGTACAACTCTTGTATTATATAGCAATAAAAAAATCCCCCCAAGTGATGGCGGGTTCATTCCACAGATGCTTATTGGGAATATCTATGTGCCTGTCTGTTCTAGGCATGAGGAATGCAGCAGAAAACCAAGGCGCCAAGAGCCACACCCAGAGCTTCCATTCCTGCGGGAGAGAGTGACGATCAACCTGGAGGCACATGTGCCAGGTGGGGCTGAGAGCTAAGAAGGAAATGAATGTAGAGCAAGTGTGGTAGAGAGAGACCGTGGGGGGTTTTCATTACATCTGTGGGGTCAGGGAAGGTCCCTTCCCCAGAAAGGGCCACTGGAGCAGACCCAGGAGACTTCAGGCAGCACCTCCCCCAGAGGGGGCAGGACCCGGGCAGCAGCGTGTGATGCAGTCAGGGCATAGGGCAGAAGCATGCAGTGCAGTATGGGCCTAGCACAGAGGTGTGTGGTGCGGTCAGGCTGTAGCACAGAGGTAGAGGCGTGCGGTGTGGTCAGGCTGTAGCGCAGAGGTGTGCGGTGCGGTCCGGGCATAGCACAGAAGTGTGCGGTGTGGTCTGGGACTAGCACAGAGGTGTGTGGTGCCGTCAGGACGCAGTGCAGAGGCCTGCGGTGCTGTTGGGATGTAGCGCAGAGGCGTGCGGTGCAGTTCAGGTATAGCACAGAGTTGTGAACCAGAGGAGGGGAGAAAGGGGCGGGAGGTCAGATCCCTTGGGCCTCGGAGGCTGTGGAGGGACTTTAGATTAGACTCTGAGTGGCTCAGAGCTCACTGGAAGGTTCTGAGCAGAAGAGGGACGAGCTCTGCCTTCTGTTGCAGAGGTGCCCCTGGTGCTGTGTGGGGAAGGGCTGGTAAGGGCAAGACCAGGGCACCAGGGAGAAGCAGATGCTCAAGGCTGGTGGCGCAGACCAGGCTGGGCTCCGGATGGCGGCTGACGGGACAGCTGACAGGATTCACCAGCCATTTGGAAGCCAGCAGAGACGGAGACGGAGAGAGAGGAATCAGGGCTGGCCCCGAGAGGTAGAAACATGGATTGGCCAGTGGCTGAGATGGGGAAGACTAGAACAGGCTTTGAGCTGGGAAGTAAAAGATTTGGCTTTTATGTGATGCCTGTTAGGCCACCAAGTGGAGATCGCTGATATATAAGCCTGGTCTTCCAGGGCGATGTTGGGGCTGGAGGTGCAGATCCAGGGGCCATCAGCAGAGGGGTGGAACTGACAAGCCTGTGAGCCTGGACCAGGGCCTCCCAGAGCGAGGGAGGCGTGGATGGACAGCCAGCCAAGAGTGGAGGGGTTGGGAGCTGGGCCCTGGGATCGGCAACCCAGGTTTGCACCTGGCTCCCCCTGTGTAGGGAGGGTCGGGACCTGTGTAAGGGGCTGGAGTCTCACGGGCAGCCTGGTGCAGTGACGGAGGCAGAAGGGAAGGGTGTTGCGGCTGGAGGCTCGAGTCACCATGGGTCAGAGCACACGAGGGCCAGGCGGCTGCCAGGCTGTACCTCTTGGGCTTAGGTGACTGGGAGTCCCAGAAGGTCTCAGATGGGTGAGTGACAGGGCCAGACCTCACTCCTCCAGCCTGGCATGGCCCAGGGCCCAGCACGCTTGCCGACCCCCCTGCTGAGCTGCAGAGCGGGCTCGCTGCCTGGTGGCCCTGGAGGCATGGTCCTGCCCGCCGTCCCTGCCTGAGACGTCATTGTCACGGGGTCTCTCCTGACCATTGGTCGGACACCCCAGTGGATCATCATCTCCTGAAGCAGAGCTGGGACCCTGAGTGGATCCAAACAGATCTTGGAGGGGAGGCGCTGAGAGGTTAAGTACCTTTCCCAGGGTCGCTGGCTTAGTCCGTCTGCGTTGCTATCAGGGAGCACCTGAGGCTCAGCGAGGCAGAGAGAACAGCAGTTTCTTTGGCTGGTGGTTCTGCAGGCTGCACAGGAACCATGTACAGAAGCCAGTACCTGCCTCTGCTGGGGGCCTCGGGATGCCTCCGCTCACAGCGAAGGGTGAAGGGAGCCTGTGTGTGCGGAGACCACATGGAGAGAGAGGCGGGAATTGCTGGGCTCTTCTCAACAGCCAGCTCCCATGGGTGCGCACTCACCCCTCTCCTCCACCAGGACCCAACAAGTCCCATGAGGCCCCACTACCAACACTAGAGATCAAATGTCAACGTGAGGTCTGAGGGGACAGACATCTAAGCCATGGTAGTCACACAGGAAGCAGATGCGGCAACGAACACGGGGCCATGAAGTTGTGCATGGCCCTGACCTCTCTGAGCTCCTCACCGCACAGCAGGGTGACGATGTGGACCCTCAGGGTAGCTGCGGGGTGTGGTAGCAAGCCCTGCCTCGGAGCCTGGCGCTCGGTGCCCATTGGGCACAGCTGCCACACTCACACCAATCTGCTGCCTGGCCCGTTTCTTCACCGTTCTCAGCCTTGTCTCTGCCCGCCCAGCTCTGTGACTTGGAGAAGCCCCCCCTGGCCTGGGGCTTTGGCTGGAGGGGTGTCGTGGTGCTGTGCACCCTGGATTGCCTGGTGGTCATGGTGAGAACTGAATGCACCATGTGGAGCGTGGAGCGAGGAGCGTGGAGCGTGGAGCCTGGAGCATGGAGCTGGTCCTCTAAGCCCTTGATTCCCCATCTGTGGAAGCAGGACAGGATCTGTCAACCCCATGGGCAGTGGAGAGGAAGACAGGCAGCGTCTGCAATGTGCTCAGTGCAGGGAGGGGTGCTGGCGTGACCTCTGTGTGGGCAGTTGTGTGTGGTGTTTATGAAGCTGCCCCTGGGCACCAGCCCTGGTCAGATCTGAGTGGATGCAGCTGCTCAGGCCTGACTCGCCTGCAGGGCTGACCTTTGAGGGCCTCGTGGCATTTCAGGAAACTGTGCAGGTGAGCAGCCTCCTGTGAGGTGCACGGGGGTCGGGGGGAGCCTTTGAGGGTCTCTCTTGGGGTTTAGCCTGTCGGGATGGAGCTGCCTGCAGGCATGCCAGTGGGAGCCAGAGCTGGCCACTCCAGGCCAAAGGGATAAGTCTCCCCAGAGGCTGGTGGCCCACATGGATGCCTGGGTGTTGAGGGCCATGGTGAGGCAGGACGTGGGGCAGTGGGCCTCAGGGTTCCCCACAAAGGTGTTTGGGAATTCTCTTCTGATGAGGGGCACAGAAGGTTTTTAAGCAGAGGAGTGGCCCCATCTGGTTTGCTCTGGAATTAAGACTCCTCTATTGAACTTACTTTGAGTGAATGAAGCCATCACTGGCGAGAATGCCACCAGCCAGACGCCGTGGCCCCACCCTACACTCCTGGGAGGCTTCCGCCCGGCCATGCCGGGATTCCTTCAATGGCCTGATCTCTCCTAGGGGGATTCTGAGCCCCACTCAGAGGCGGGAGCCCCTCAGACGCACGGGAAGTCAGCGTCAGGATAACCTCTCGAGGTTCTTCCCAGCACCCCGTGGGCTCTGTGCCGCTCTGTGTTTTCTGATTCAGCTGAGCTGACATTTAGGAGCCAGCCTGGGAGCAGGCACTTCAGGGAAAAGTGTCTTTCCCCCAAGCAGGCGACCTCAGTGATGAGCAAAGCGCCCACCCACGAGGCCCTCCTCACCTGAGCTCTGCTGGGTGGGGGTCTCCTGGTCGGGGTTCGGCAGCCGCCTCTGCCTGTGTGCAGTCTGAGGTCCCTGTGGGCCTCCCTCCATGGCCCTCCCGGGGACGTGGCAGACTGACCCTGATGCTGTCACCCTCAGCAGCTAGCATCTGTAGGGTGGGGTCGTGTGTCACCTATTTCAACACACCACATCCTCTGACCTGCACAGCAACTCTGTGACATGCTATTGGGTCAACCCCTTTCAAAAGACAGGAGGGATGAGGCCAGGCGGCTCCTGCTCCTGTTTTCAGCACATCCGGAACTTCTGTGGGTCACTGAGACCAAGGCCAGTGCTACAGATGCCGAGGGCAGCTAGCAGAGTCAGTGTGCCTTCAGGTGGGGGTGTCCTGCCAAAGGAAAGAGGGCCCTCAACTGTGCCCACACCCTAACCCCTGAAACCGGAAGTATGTTCTCTTGCAGGGGGAAAGAGCTGCGGAAGGGATGCATGGAAGATCTGGAGATGGAAGACCATCCTGGGTGATCCGGGTGGCTCCCTAAATCACAAGCATCCTCACAGGAGGAGGAGGGTTGGAGTCAGAGATAGGATGATGGACACAAGAGGCTGCTGTGATTCCAGGAAGGGGCCACAACCCAAGGAATGCAGGCAGCCTCTAGAAGCTTTACAGCTTCTCCCAGGGAGCTTCCAGGAGGACCCAGCCCCACTGACCCCTTGACTTTAGACTGCTGGCTTCCACAGCTGCAAGAGATGGAACTCGCACTGTGGTGAAGCCGCTGAGCTCCAGGCAGCTGGGGACAGTAGCATAGGAAGCTGGAGAGAGGCACTGAGGATCCGGGGCGGCTGTGCGGGCTGGGATGACAATCGCCTGGCTGAGAACGTGCCCACGGAGGACTCGCTTACCTCTGCCTGACTCCGCAACACTGAGGCTTTCAGTGGGAATGAGATGATTTCCTTCAGGCACCCAAAGGGACTGGAAGTGAAACTCCGCCCCCTGCTCCACCTCCAGCTCTGCCTCTGGACACATAAGCAACCATGATTCTGCAGCGACGGAGGCACATGCTGAGTGCTGTGGCTGGTGCCAGGGCCCCTGGAGGCGACAGGGAGCTCTCAAAATGGTATTTCCCTAGGATCCTACAGCACCACACAGTGGCTGGTGGGTGAGGGTGAGGGGCAGGGCTGGAGTGCAAAGCC
The DNA here is from genome assembly GCF_003255815.1 of Theropithecus gelada. NCBI lineage: Eukaryota > Metazoa > Chordata > Mammalia > Primates > Cercopithecidae > Theropithecus > Theropithecus gelada. Next base: position 3,889,541 of record NC_037672.1, read on the forward strand.
CCACGTGGGATTCCTGGTCCAGTGCTCCAGGGCCACACGATCACGCGTGCTCCCACGCACGCACACCTCCGGGAGGTCTTCAGTGACCAGCACTTCACAAGGACGTTCCACCAGCCCAGATATCTGAGCCCCACGCAGGGCACACAGTAAGAGTTCATCATGCTCTGGTAATTATTATGATTAGAACACAACGTGACGCCAGGGCAGAAAGGGCTTGCTTGTTGGGAAGACAGACTGCCAGCTAGGCAGAGACGTGCATGTGCTCACGTCCCTGATGGTCCTATCCTGGCCCCACCTTCTCCTTCACCCCCCAAACCACTCACAACCTGTCCCCAGTGCCCCTGTGTTCCTGAATCCAGCAGTTGGTTCTCAGAATGCTTTGCACTTGGCCTTTCAGCCTCAGACATCAGCCTCCTCCCAGGAGACACATCCTTCTCTTGGCTTCCAGGAGCTCCTCTCCCCCAAATCCATGGCGTTCCCCTTCTCTCCTCACATGGTCCTACCTCTGGTTGGAGCATGCCCCAGACTCAGAGCTGTCTAACCTCAGCCCCCATGATGTCCTCCAGCCTCAAGGCTTAGAGACCACCAAGGTCAAAGGTCCAGAACACCTTATGACCCCTAGGCCCCGTCCACTGCCCCCCTGGCCACCTCACACCTGGAGGTGGCACAGATGCTGAACCGTCCTCTTGAGCCCCCAGCTGGCAGACCCAAAAGCATTCCCTTGAAATCAGTTCATGGTTGGTCAGCCTGACTTGTCAGGACTGGTGAGGTCTGTTTCCTGAGTGAAGGCTCTTTGCTGGCAAGACACAGTGGGGAACACAGCCCTGGAGCCTGACACGTCTGCGTTAGAACGTAGGCTCTGAAACTTAGGAGCTGGGGACCTTGGGGATGTCACTTAAGTTCTCTAGCCTCAGGTTGCTCATCATGCTATGATTCGTGCTATTCTATGCCTTCCTCATTTTTGCTCTACTATGCTACATTAAATCACACCATACCGCACTCTGCTACACTAAGCACTGCTATACTGCGAGACACTCCATTCCATTATACTACGCTATACCCACCCCATCAGGCTGTACTGCACTCCACTACACTCCACTATACTATACACTACCCACTCCATCAGGCTGTACTGCACTCTACTATACTCCACTATACTCTACTCTACTCTACTCTACTCCACTATACTATACCCACTATACTATACAATACCCACCCCATCAGGCTGTACTGCACTCTACTATACTCCAGTACACTATACACTACCCACTCCATCAAGCTGTACTGCACTCAACTATACTCCCCTATACTATACACTACCCATTTCATCAGGCCGTACTGCACTATACTATACTCCACTATACTATACTATACTATACCCACTCCATCAGGCTGTATTGCACTCTACTATACTCCAGTATACTATACACTACCCACTCCATCAGGCTGTACTGCACTCAACTATATTCCCCTATACTATACACTACCCATTCCATCAGGCGGTACTGCACTATACCATACTCCACTATACTATACTATACTATACTATACTATACTATACTATACTATACTATACTATACTATACTCCACTATACACTACCCACTCCATCAGGCTGTACTGCACTCCACTATACTCCAGTATACTCTACTCTACTTTACTCCACTATACTATACACACTATACTATACAGTACCTGCTCCGTCAGGCTGTACTGCACTCTACTATACTCCACCATACTACACTATACCCACTCCATCAGGCTGAACTACACTCTACTCTATGCCACTATACTATACACTACCCACTCCATGAGGCTGTACTACACTCTACTATACTGCACTATACTATACTATACCCACTCCATCAGGCTGTACTGCACACAGTACTCCACTATACTGTACTATACCCATTCCATCAGGCTGGACTACACTCTATTATACTCCACTATACTATACCCCCTCCATCAGGCTGTACTGCACTCTACCCACTCCATCAGTTGATAGGGTACTCTATTGCAGCTGACTGCACTATACTATAGTATGCCATACTCCACTACGTCATACCATATGAGAATATCCCAGTTTTCCTTCTTGAGCTGTCATCTGGCATAAGTAGAATGGGATGAGCTAGTATTGCAAAGTACTTAGAATGGAGGCTGACCCGAACACATGCTACCTAGTGTTTGTGGGAGAAATAAGTAAGATGGTCGCTCCTGCGTGCCTGGGGGAGAGGTGCCCCCCTCCTCAGGGTTGAGGGCACATCGGATGGAGGCACCTGCTTTATGAAGGCCAGTCCTGCCCCCTGCCCCTCTGTGACCTCTGTGCCCTCTGTCTGTCTGTGCCATATCTCATCATCCTCACAGTGGCCCTGCCCCACGGGTGTATTCTTCTTTGATTTTTGGTGGGAAGGCCTAATTCCTCTGGAGATGGGGCAGCTTGCCAGAGTCCCACAGCCAGGATGTGGTGAAGCTGGTTCTGGCCCTCGCTCTTCCTACGCAGCCCACTGGCTTCCTGGCCTCTGTTCCTGCCTTTGAGCCAGTGCTCAGGGGCCAGGATGGATGTGGGCCTGGGAAGCCCCAGAGCTTGCCGGGAAAAACCCACCTGTCCTGTGGAAGGGCAGTTACAGACATCACGATGCATCCTACAGAAAAGGGACCCTACTGGGCCAGCCTGGGGCATGTGACCTTCGTGTTGCAGGCAGCAGGGGGTCCCTTGGTCACAGGAGTGGAGGACAGGCAGGGCCCACCCCTGGGTCCAGCACAGGCTTGCTGAGTGACCATTGACCCAGTGTTCCCAGGAGCAGCAGCGAGTGGCTCTGGGTTGGCCATCCTAGTCTCAATGGGTCCCAGGCCACCAGCCTTCCCATCCCTGTCAGTGCAGACCCTGCTCAGTGTGGTGTGGCATGGACCCCTTGCTCCCCACTCCACTCTGCAAAATGGGTCCTGTGATTACCCGCTTTTACTGATGAGATCCTGGCACACAAGGAGCTCCCATCTCTGATGTGGACCTGCCTCTGTGGACTCTAATCCAGTGGCTGCACTTACTGTAGGTCTTCCTGGTCTCATCTGCACAATCTACCCAGATGCTGAGCATGCACTTAGCTTGAAACAGTGCGGAAGACACACTGCTGAAAACCTGGACCCTGCCCCATGAACGGAGGGGCAGGGGGCCCGAGGCAGCAGCCACAGTTCCTCAGAGCTGCTCCCAAGGGGAGCCCTTACCTCAAGGTGGTGTTGGGGGAAGTGTGGAAGAGAAGCCCCGTAATGTTTTGGTCAGCACAGGTGAGGTTATGCTTGGTAACAAATGAACCCTGTTCTTAAATGTTGTCACGTCAGGCTATGCCATTGCAGACCAGGGCTGTAGGTACTTGGCAACCTGCACCCCTAGTCTGTGCTGCAGGTTCCAGGGGCTCAGTAGATGGCTTCTGGGGTTGCTTGTCAGGGCATGAGGGAGGATGCAGAGAACCCACACCGACTCCTACCTGCCTAGCCCATCCTTCCACTCACAGTCCATTGGCTGCAGCTGGTCACATGGCCCCACCTGACCCACTCCCGCAACGTCCTCCCATGTGCCCAGGAAGAGAAGGAGGTCTGGACATTGCCAGCACAGGAATCTCTACCACAGGTTCTAGACATTTCTCTTCAGGTTGGTGGAGGCAGCTACAGGGAGGAGCCTCGGTCTGGCCTGAATGTTGGGTGCAGGCCTGAGACCCCATTTTATTACATTCTATGTCCTGACCTCCCAGGAGAGCATGGCTGGAATCCCCCAGGACTCCTAATCCAGCCCATTCGCATCACAGGCAGGGAAACTGAGGCCTAGAGAGGCCGCAGCTGGGGCAGAGGTCTCAGGCCTCACCAGTGAGTCCCAGCGCCCTGTCCAGGCTCTGGTGTGCAGCGAGTGCTTTGACAGCATTTGTTAGTGAACAAAGGTATCCATGGATCACAGGAGAGACATGATGCCCCCGCCCCCCCCACACAGAGATCACACAGTATCATGCCTTTCCCTTCCCGTATCAACTGCTACACCCTGAGTGCACCTTCTGGACACCTTTTCATGTATGTCTGGTCCTTACCACTGCTATTCAAAGGGCAGTGGGTGCGTGGTCACCTGCCATGTCTGTCATACCACAGGGCATGTGACCTCCTGATTAGGTTGGAGGACCTGAGAACCATGAAAGCTCATGACCACAGGGTTAGGCTTCCTGGAGGGGGGCCGTCAAGCGAGAGAGAGAGACCTACCCAGGCTCTGCCATTATCCCACCTTTGATGGAGGCCACGGACATGAGACTCCGCGGTAGAAACATGTAGCTCAAGAGCAATAGTGAAGGGCAGCCGGCGCTCAGGTGGGGAGAGCACACCCCTGCCCACTGGAGGTGGGGGAGCCCTCTGACATTATCCCAAGGGAAGCTAGAAATCTAAACTTGCTGAATATAAAATTACCTTATTAAATGTTGTCACCTAATTGAAAAAATGTTTAAACATTTTGAAGGTCAATGGTGTATTAAGTCAAAACACCATCTGGCAATCTGTAATGGCTCCTATAGTTCAAAGACGTGTGTTCATGGATGGAACTGGGGAGGTGATATGGTGTGACTCCTTGTCCCCACCCAAATCTCACCGTGAATTGTGATAATCCCCAGGCGTCAAGGGCGGGACCAGGTGGAGGGAATCGGATCCTGGGGGTGGCTCCCCCCATGCTGTTCTCATGATAGTGAGTCTCAGGAGAGCTGATGGTTTTATAAGTGTCTGGCATTTCCCCGCTGGCTCTCATTCTCTCTCCTGCTGCCCTGCGAAGAGGTGCCTTCAGCCACGACTGTAAGTTTCCTGAGGCCTCCCCAGCCATGCGGAACTGTGAGTCAATTAAACCTCTTTTTTTATAAATAATCCAATCTCGGGTATTTCTTCAGAGCAGCGTGAGAACAGACTAATACAGGAGGTCACTGGGGAGTCATTCGAGATCCCACCGTGGCTGCTCAGGATAGGGGGGGATCTCGGCCCTCCTGTCCTCAGACCAGAGACGTTTCCTACCAGGGGACAAAGCCCAAGGAATCCTCTGTATTTGTGTGCTTAGGCTGCCATGACAACACACCACAGGCAGGGCTTGGACACCAACGTTCACTCTTATGGTTCTGGAGGCTGGAAGTCCACAATCCAGGTGCAGGCATGGTCGGGTTCTGGGGAGGGCCTCGTCCTGGCTTGCTCACGGCCACACTGATTTTCCACTGTATCTTCACATGGACAGAGCTCAAGCATCTCCTCTGAAAGGACACTAGTCCCATCATAAGGGCCTCATTCTCAGGCCCTCGTCCAAACCTGATCATCTCCCAAGTGCCCCACTCCAAATACCATCACCTGGGGGGTTAGGGCTTCAACCTAGGAATTTTGGGGCGATACCATTCTGTCCATAGCATTCTGCCTCTGGTCCCCTGAAATTCATGTTTTTCTCATATACAAAACACATGGACTCTATTGAGTCCCAACAGTCTTAACACATTCCGGCATCGACTCTAAAGACTAAAGTCCAATGTCTCTATCTAAATATAATACAAATCAAACATGGATGAGCCTCAAGGGTGTGATTCATCCTAAGGCAAAATTCCTCTCCAGCTGCGAACCTGTGAAAACAGACAAGTTACGCGCTTCCAAAATGCCATGGTGGGACAGGCATGGGATAGACATTCCCAGTCCAAAAGGGAGAAATCAGAAAGAAAAAGGAAGTGATGGGTGCCACGCATGTCTACAACTTAGCAAGGCCAATTGCATCCGCTGTTAAGGCTGCAGTATCCTCTCCGGCTCAACACTCAGCTCTCCGGGCACACTGAGGAGGCAGCGTCACCGCACCACTTGGCAGGCAGGCCTGACACACGGGTCTCTGAAAGGCCCCTGCCCCTGTGGCTTTGCTGGGCCAGAGTCCCATCCTCAGGACTCTGCAAGGCAGTCCCACCCAAAGCCACCTGGCCAGCTGAATCAAGGCAGTGGCCAGATGATCTCTAAATTCCCTTGTGGTCATTTTTTCTGTCTTCTTCAAGAACGGCCCACATTTGCAGCTAAATAGCATCATCATCCAAACAACCCAACAGCCTTCCTTCATCCCACCCCACTCTCCAAACACCATCCCATCAGGGGTTAGGGCTCCAACGTGTAAATTTTAGGGGGACACAATTCAGGCCACAGCAGCTTTCTCAGGTCCCTGCCCTGTCTGTGCACCCCTCTCCCTGGGCACCTGCTGTCCCAAGGAGAATGTCTAAATATAATCTAAATCAAGCACGGATGAGACTCAAAGCTGTGATTCCTCCTCAGCAGCCACCTGGCCCCAAAACTGACCCTGCAGTGGGAGCACTGCGCCTCCGCCCTCAGAATCCTTGCTGGGGGGCCGAGTCCGCAGAGCAGCGTCAGCTGAATCTGCCACAGGGGTCATGGGGGGAACTCTCTCGGGTGGAAGCTGGCATTGCCTCCAGCACTGGGAGGTCCTGGGCCCCCACCGGTCCATCAACCTTAGCAACACTCCTGCTGGGAAGGACGCGGGGGTCAGCGGAGACGATAGACTCCTGAGGGATCAAAGGATGCACCACAAACCAAGGTCTATGTTAAGGAGATAAAAGGAGGAGCTGATGGGATAGACTGTGAGCGGCCTGGGCTGGGGCTGGGGTGGGGTCTCTGCACTGCCATTCCAGAGGCAGACCTGCAGCTGTGCATACCTGTGCCACGGCCCTCTGAGCCGCGCCCTCCCTCATCTGTGGGACCCTGAGCACTCACTGGCCCTAGCAGCACCCACCCTCTGTGCATGGCACGTGCCTCTGTTCCTTCCCGTTTCCATCGGCTGCTCCTCTAGTTCAAGGCCCCAGGGACACAGGTCCATCAGGACCCAAATCTACAGAGCCGCTGTCCCTAGGCCCAGCATATGTGGGGCATGTTGGGATGGGGGTGGATCAGGCCAGCCCCCTCAGTCTCAGCACAGGCGCAACAGGAGGGGCCCGGGCCCTGGGAGTGCACAGAAAGGTAAGCTCCACCCAGGAGGGAACTTCCCGGAGGCCAAGACTTTGAGGGTTGTCAACAATAAGGAGATAACTGGCAAGAAGAGGGGACAGGGGATGCTGGAGGAAAGGGACAGCAGGTGTGCTGGGAGAACTGCAGGGAGGTCACGGCCGGGAGAGCCTCAGGAAACTGAAGAGCCAGCAGGGGCAGGACATGGAGAGCCCGAGCATGGGCCAGGGGTGCGAAGCTGGCCGAGGAGGCTGGGGAGCCATAGAGAAATTTAGACGGGGGTGGTCTGGGTCAGGTCCAACAGAAGCACGAAGGTGGGTTGGGTGTGAGACTGATGGTGGCATCAGGAGGAAGCAGGGATGTGCTGGGTGGTGGTTGAAAAGGCCTGGACTGGGCGGAGGCGCTGGGCATGGGGTTAGGACAGTCCAGAGATGTTTAAGGAACATCACCGGTGCTGTCTGCAGATGGAGGGTGTGAGGCGGAGGGTGAGGCAGACTCCTGGCTTGAACAGTGCGAGGATGGAGAAGTATCAGCCAGGAGGGGGCCGGGGCGGGGTCTGGGGGATGGTGAGCTCAGCGTGGCCTGTGGAGCATGTGGTATCAGTGAGACGTGCTGGGGAGTGGCCTGTGGGACGGAGCTGGACCAACACAGCAGACACCGCAGGGGCCTGAACCGAAGCCCGCCCTCAGAGGCTGCGGACGGTGGAGGCTGCACTCTGTGGCCTGGAGTGTAGTGGGCAGGAGAGGCTGTGGGCAGGTCTGGCTAATGGAGCGACATGGGCTGGGGCAGGCAGGGGCACTGATGTGGTCTCAGCAGGGGCCAGGCTGGCCACTGGGGTGGTACCTCCGTGCAGGAGGTGGGGTGTGGGCCCCCCCGGGGCAGGGAAAGGCAGGGCTGTGTCCTTAGTGACCAGGCTTTGGCTCAGGGGCCTAGAGTCTGACAAAGGCCCTGCTGCCTCAGAAGGGTCCCTCCCCCACCTCATCAGCAGCTCCCCCCAGTCCAGGCCAAGCCTCCCCCACCTCATCAGCAGCTCCCCCCAGTCCAGGCCAAGCCTCCCCCACCTCATCAGCAGCTCCCCCTAGTCCAGGCCAAGTGGCCACTCTTCACTCACGAGGTCCTGGGTGCGGGCCCAGTGCCGGGTGAGGGGGTGCAGCGGGCCCAGTCCCTGGCGGAGCCTGTGGTCTCTCAGCGGCTTCCTAACAGGAATGAAGTACTAAGTAAAAATACGAGCTTGATTACCTCAAAGCCTGCCTCTCCCAGCCTGGGCACTGCCACGCAGGTCCTGCCTGAAGCCAGATCCCCCTGGGCCTGGGCTGAAGCTGCTGCTCCTCCCTGGGGCCCCAGGGAGGCTGCCTCATGCTCTCAGCCCTCAGCTGCCCTGGGGTCTCCTCCCTGCAACCCCCTAGACGCCCCGTCCACCTCTCCATCTAGTCTTCCCGCCCTCAGAAGGCCACACTCAGGCCTCCCGGCTGGCCTGGCTCAGGGCCCCACTCCCGGCCTCCCCTCCCACCTGGCAGGGCCCAGGAAATGCCCCATAGGTCCCTAACCAATGGACAGAGGTTCAATCGCCCCGCACCGGCCTGCAGCCTGCCTCCCCCACTCAGCATGAGCCTGGAACATTCTTGAGGGGGTGTGGCCCAATAACCTCCCGCCATGTAGCTTCCCGCAGCTCTCAACATACTCTTACCCACATGGTGGCTTCAGACAACACAAGGGTGGCCTCCCAGCTGCCGAGGCCCGAAGTCCTGCAGGCAAGGTGCCCGCAGACTTCGTTCTTCCTGGAGGCTCGAGGACAGTCATTTCTTCCACATTTCCACCTTCTCCAGGCACCTGCATTCCTCGGCTCGCCTCCTCCACCTTCAAAGCCAGCCTCGAGGCATCTTCACATCCCTCTCTCTCTCCCTGAAGCCACCAACACGTGCCCTTCTCTGCCCCTGCTCCTCCTGCACCCACCTGGGAAGTCTGGGATAATCTCCTAATTCCAAAATCCTTAATCTAATTCCCTCTGCCAAGTCCCTCTTACCATGAAAAGTGACACCATCACAGCTGCTAGGGATTAGGGCATGGCATCTTTGGGGGCTGTCTCTCAGCCCCCCACGAGGACTGCCAGTCCTTGAACCCCCCATCACTGGGCCTTTATGTGGTACCCAACATGTTGTTATCACCAAGACCACTTTAGTGGCCATGTGATGCCACAGGCCGACTTGACAATTCACTTGTGATTCCCGCCTCAGGTGTGGAATTCCTGGGTTAAAAGGAACAGAACATTTTAAGGTTTAAAGACACATCTTGCCAGCCAGGTGTGGTGGCTCACACCTATAATCCCAGCACTTTGGGAGGCCAAGGCGAGCGGATCACAAGGTCAAGAGATCGAGACCATCCTGGCCAACATGGTGAAACCCCATTCGTACTAAAAATACAAAAAATTATCCGGGCGTGGTGGTGGGAGCCTGTAGTTCCAGCTATTTGGGCGGGTGAGGCAGGAGGTGTGAACCTGGGAGGCGGAGCTTGCAGGGAGCTGAGATTGCACCACTGCACTACGGCCTGGTGACAGAGCAAGACTGTCTCAACAACAATAACAAAAACACCAAAAACAAAACAAAACAAAAAACCATATCTTGCCAACTCTTCCTCAAAGGCTGCAAAGCACGCAACTTCCTTGGCCTTCGCTGTGTTTGGGATCATGGGGTTTGTGTCTGACTTTGTCACTGCGGGGGAGAAGTAGACCCGACTGCCCTGTGGACCGTCTGCCCAGCTCGCCTTGTCTCCCAGCCTCCCGCTTTGGAATCGGACTGGAATCTCCCGTTCTGAATCCAGAGTCCAGTGTGAACCTGTCGGCAGGAAGGAGACCATCTGCACCCCAGGCTGCAGACGACACCGGTGATGCCGTGGATCCCCGGCCCTTGGGAGGCGTCCAGGCGTGCTCAGGCGCCCCTTCCAGTGTGGGCAGAGACCAGCACTCATGCTGGCCCCAGAGGTGGGAGCATCAGGCCATGGAAAAAGGACCAGAGACAGGCACACCCCACTGTGGCCTGTTACCCAGAGAAAGATGCTAAATGCAGCGACTCCACGTGTGACGAGATCCCACCTGCCTCGGAGCAGTTAGACAAGCCTGCGACTCGGCGGCCTGGCGGATCAAGTGACTCATTTTGTACAAGTTATTTTTGAGTACCTCGAAGGCTGGCGAGGAAGCCTCCTGACAGCAGCGGTAATTAACCTCCCTGCACGGTGCGCCCGTGGAGTTCCAGCCAATGCGCGGTGAAGCAGCGGCCCCTGCTCCTGGGCAGCACTGCCGCACCTGAAGTCCTCAGAACCCTGTCAGCGCCCCAGGACATCGAGGGATCTGGGCCCACCTGCCTTCGCAGCCTGCTTGTCCTTGAGCCTGTCTTAAACCTGCACCCTGCATGCCGCTCACCTGCGTCCCATGCCGACTCATTCCTGCACCTGGCTGACCTGTCCCGGGCACACCTCCCTGTCTTGGCCTCTGGACACCCCTGCCATCCTCCCAGGCTCCCCTCAAATGCCCACTTGCAGGGAAGCACCTGCCCCCTCTCCCCGCAAAGCCAGGCAGCTCTCAGCCCCCAGCTCACCTCCCTCAGCACTCTCCATGGCACTCTCTCACCAGCTCCTTCAAAGGCTTTCTCTACCCCGCTCCTGCCAGCCACCTTGGCCCCTGTCTTCAGGGCTCTCCTCTCCACTGCGCTCCCTGCCGGTGACCTCATTCCCATCAGGCCTGCAAATTCCACCTCTGTCCCAACTCTAAAGCCCATCTCCGGCCTGGATTCGCTCCTTGATCCCTGGATCCACTATCCAGCTGCCTCCGCACCATCTGCGCCAGGCTGCCTGCTTCTGAGCCTTCTCAAACTCAGCATGCCCCTGCGGCGTCCCATCCCCCTCCTGGCCCGTTCCCCGCCGGCTTCTCCATCATTAGTGGTGGCTCTACCTTGCTGGGGCCCCAAACTCGTGTCATGGTTGTCTCCTCTCTTCTTCTCATGCCCCAGGTCTGGACCGTCAGAAAAGCCTCCTAGCTCTTCCCGTTGGCTAAATGTACCGAGAAATGGAAGGCACCTGCCCATCACCGTGGTTCCACCTGTTCCAAGCCACCATTTCTGGCTTGGTGGCCGCTGTGGCTCCTCGCTACTGTCTCCACGGCCACAGAACCTCCAGAGGGGTCCTGGTTACCTCTGCTCAGCACCTTCCTACACTCCCACCCACTCAGTAACACCCAAAATCCCTCCTGCGGCCTTCAGGACCTGCTGTGACCCCACCAGCGTGACCCCACCTGAGACCTCTCTGACCTCATCACCTCGGGGCTCAGGGCTCCTGCACCCACAGGCCAGCCCACTCCTGTGGTTGCAGACACTTGGCACTTGCTCCTCCCGCTGCCTGGACTGCTCCTCCCCCGGGGGCTCGTGTGCCCAGCGCCCTTACTCACTCCAGGTCTTGCCCAAGTGCCACTTTTGAGACATGGGACCTACAATTTTGCCAGGCCCCTCCTCAGCATGTCATCCCCTCTGGGTTGCTGTCCTCCTTCTTGCATTTTCTCTGACTCGTTAAGGAGAGGAGGCCGTTGTTACAATCCCTGCACAGGAGGCCCCGTTACAATCCCTGCACAGGAGACCATTGTTACAACCCCTGCACAGGAGGCCGTTGTTACAATCCCTGCACAGGAGTCCCCTGTTACAATCCCTGCACAGGAGGCCCCGTTACAATCCCTGCACAGGAGACCATTGTTACAACCCCTGCACAGGAGGCCGTTGTTACAACCCCTGCACAGGAGACCCCGTTACAATCCCTGCACAGGAGGCCCCGTTACAATCCCTGCACAGGAGGCCCCATTACAACCCCTGCACAGGAGGCCCCGTTACAATCCCTGCACAGGAGGCCCCTGTTACAATCCCTGCACAGGAGGCCCTGTTACAATCCCTGCACAGGAGGCCCCGTTACAATCCCTGCACAGGAGACTCCTGTTACAATCTCTGCGCAGGAGGCCCCATTACAATCCCTGCACAGGAGGCCCCGTTACAATCCCTGCACAGGAGGCCCCGTTACAATCCCTGCACAGGAGGCCCCTGTTACAACCCCTGCACAGGAGGCCCCGTTACAACCCCTGCACAGGAGACCCCGTTACAATCCCCGCACAGGAGGCCCCTGTTACAATCCCCGCACAGGAGGCCGTTGTTACAATCCCCGCACAGGAGGCCCCTGTTACAATCCCCGCACAGGAGGCCCCGTTACAACCCCTGCACAGGAGGCCCCCGTTACAATCTCTGCACAGGAGGCCCCCGTTACAACCCCTGCAGCAGTTTCGCAGATTTGGAACCTGGTACTTTGCTCTCAGCCTTTGGGTCCTTGGCTGAAATGTCAAGGACCCCAAGGCTGAGAGCAAAGGACCAGGTGCCAAGTCCTGGAAAAGATGCATTGAACATCCCGGCACAAGATCCTGGCTTCTGTGCTTCACACACCTCTTTGCTGGGGAATTGTGAAAATAATGACTTGCGTTTACAGTGTGATGTCCGTGGGCGCCGCCTCCTGCTAAGCACTTTACAAGCCTTCTGTTGTTGCTCACAGCAGCCTGGTCATGGCCCCACTTTACAGGCGAGAAACCCGAGGCCCAGAGAAGTCAAGGCCCCAGTGCTCCTCCAGGGCCAGGAAGGGCCACGCCGAGATCCCAACCCACCTCTGTCTGGCTCCAACTCCCACAGACACTGCCTCTTCTCAGGGCTCCTGGTAGCAAAATGTGGCCGCATCTGACTCTGAAGGTAGAGACCACACTTCTCCATCTTCCTGGATGGGTGGGGCTTGGAAAACTCGATCAGGTTTGAGGACGTGGACTGATGTAGTACAGAGGCCACGGTGTCCTGATTCTGACGTCTTGGGTGAGCAACCCCCCCGGGGTTCCAAGTCACGGCGCCCTGCGTGCGTCAGACACAGGAGCTCATTACTTCATGCTGCTAGAGGCCAGAAGCCCAAAGTCTGGGTGTCGGCGGGGCTGTGCTCCCCTGAGGGACTCCAGGAAGGGCTCTCTCCCGGCCAGGTGCAGCTTCTGGTCATCCTCAGTGCTCCTCAGCTTGGCTGGTCTCTCTCCTGTCTCTGTGCCTCTGCTTTTCCTCTTCTAAGGACATCAGTCATATTGGGTTTGGGCTCCCCTGAATCCAGTTTGACCTCATCTTAATTTCAATCATCATGTCTACAAAGACCCGACCTTCAGAGGCCACCGTCTGAGTTTCCAGGCGGACATGGGGTGGCGGGGACAGTATTCACCCCAGAACCCTCCCGGAGCCCCTGTCCCTCCCCTGCCCAGGGAAGCTCACGTGTCCCCACCTCCTGGGCTGCATGTCCTTAGGGAAGGGTCCAACGGGGCTGCCTACAACGCCCCCTGGACATCCTTCCCACCAACCTCCCTGGCGAGTTCCAGAGCTGACTCACGTGTGTGTGTGTGTTTGTGTATTTGTGTGTGTGTGTTTGTGTGTGTGTATGTGTGTGTGTTTGTGTGTGTGTTTGTGTGTGTATTTGTGTGTTTGTGTGTGTGTATTTGTGTGTGTGTTTGTGTATTTGTGTGTGTTTGTGTGTGTGTATGTGTGTGTTTGTGTGTTTGTGTGTGTGTATTTGTGTGTGTGTGTTTGTGTGTTTGTGTGTGTGTATTTGTGTGTGTGTGTTTGTGTGTGTGTATGTGTGTGTGTGT